>NW_027499425.1:0-111172 GCF_021521415.1 Bidens hawaiensis
ATAGGAGTCGGCGCACCCTTAGAATCTTGGAATTCGAATTTTGCCAACATTTCCTCAATGTATTTCCGTTGATGTAGCAAAATTTCCGTCGAACTCTGACGAACCTATAATCCCATAAATGTCGTCATCTCTCCCAGTGAACACATCTCGTATCTCTTCTTCATTACTTCTTCAAATTCCGAAAATAGAGTAGTACTGGTGGAGTAGAAAATGATATCGTCCACATAAATTTGAACCATGATCAGATCATTTCCAACTGTTTTAAGGAACAAAATTGTAAGACCCCAAAATCCGGGAGTCCTATAGTTGGTAATCATTCCAAACAAATTCAAATATAGAGGTTAAACCGGTTTCATATAATTCAAAAATTCAGTACAGAGTATTCTTTCAGCGGAAAATTTACAAAACATACAAATACTATCCTTAAGACATAAAAATGTAAATTAAAACTTTCATAAATAATAACACAATAAGGAGAATCGATTAGAACTACCTCGGGACCTCGGGTAGTCTTGAGTATCTCCAAGCAGGAATCACATCCATGTTCAACCTGAAATCATTCTAACATACACGCAAAGTCAGCTTAAGCTGAGTGAGTTCATGTTTTTATCATCAAAATTTATTAAAGACCGACCAATGTATTTAACATACGACTTCCGTAAAAATAAATAAATAACGTCAATAAATAAACAAATAAACTTTCCTCAGTCAAGCACGTAACACGGGTCATATCCTCTCAAGTCCAAAACACAAAGTTAAGGACCCGAATAATCTTCACCCCAAGGACAGATAAACTGTTAGGGGATTTTTAAACACCCATTCGCCCCAAGGACAGGCTTCCTATCCCGGGACTCCTCACCTTAACCGCCAACAGTGAAATCAAGGAATTTTTCTTGTCTTCGACCTGGTCATGGCTTAACAAAAACATTCACGTGGTGGCCACACACACACACACACACAAATAAAACAAACATAAATCATACAAACTTCCAAGCATTGATAGTAAACATAACAGAAACTATGCAATATCATCCAAATGCTTTAAAAGGGTAAATACGTCATAAAACGTGTATGCTAGCCCAAAACGTAAAACATTTAAAAAGGGGCATCATGAAACTCACCTGATATGAACCACATAAACATCACAACTGGATTCTCTAGCTAGTCACTCACAATCCACAAGCTTGTCAAGTTAAAGCACACAACAATCACTAACTAGACCTCAACGACTCACTCACTTTACGAGAGGTCCTAACGAGATTGAATTGACCCAAGGCTACACCCAACATTCATATTCATCTACATCAGGCCTCAGAGTCCTTGAATTACCCAAAACTCCCTTTTCAATAAATCACCACCAATGGTTCCCAAACTATGCCCGTCTAACGTTAATTATGTCGAATTTGTGCGTTAACGAACCGATTAACCAATCACCAACCAAACCAGCCCCATTTTGATAAAAACTGGCATTATAACAGCCTACCCATCAATATTTAACCACCCAAGTTAATGGGGTTTGTTAGTACACGGTTTTGCATCTCGAGTCTTTGTATTTATCGTTTTGTATTTATCGTTTATTTAATGTAAAAGTTTTTATATTTAAGCTAGTTCGTTAGTGGAACAGGCAAGTTCGTTAAGGATGTTTAACGAACTAGCCCTTAAGTTAAGTTCCTCTTGATTCGTTAAGGATGTTTAACGAATCAGGGGATGTTTCGTTAAGTTTATCAATTTAATGTATGTAACGAAGTGGGTGGCTAGTTCGTTACAAAATGTGTAACGAACTAGACCCATCTTCTATTTATAGTGGGTTCGTCCACTGCATAATTGAAGTTTTGAGTTTAAGATTAACGAACCTCTGCTCGATTGTTCTCTCAAGCTTCATATTAAATAATTATTCAATCTATACACATATATACAACTAATCCTAATATATACGACATATAATCATTTAAGAGCATCAATGAACTAGATCCGTAATTGTTATTAGATCCTGTTTGCCTTTGTGCTAGGTTTCAAGCATGTCCACGAGTGACTCATCTAGCTGCGGTCAAGCGAATTCTTCAGTATCTGAGGGGAAATCTAGACATCGGGTTATGGTACCCCAAGGACGATAACTTTGAACTTACCGCCTTTTTAGACTTGGACTACGGAGGTTGCAAGATTAACTTCAAATCAACTACGGCAGAGTGTCAATTCTTAGGAAACCGGCTTGTTTCTTGGCAGTGTAAGAAGCAGACGACGGTCTCTACTTTAATCGCTGAGGCAGAATATGTTGTAGCCTGGAGTTGCTGTTCCCAGGTTTTGTGGATTCAACAACATCTGCGTGACTACGGTTTGAAGTTTCTTACTACTCCTATTTGATTGATAACTCTGCTGCCATAAGTATCACCAAAAATCCCGTAAAACATTCTAAAACGATACATATCGAAATTCGATATCATTTCATATGGGATTGTTTTGAAAAGAAATTAATCAACCTTGAGAAAGTACATACCAAAGCCTTTGACAAAACTCGATTTCAGTTTTTTCTTGGTTTAAATGGATTGAAGACCCTTGCTGATATCCTGAAACAAGGATAACTATCTTTCTTTTCTGTTTATTTTTCCTTTTAAAATTTATTTTGGTTTTGGTTTTAGGGGGTGAAAAATAGAAAATACAAAAATATTGTGCTTTTAGTTTGTATAGATAAAATCCAAAAACATTTAAAAATTTTAAAAGTCAAAAACATTGAAAAATTAGAAAAATAAAAAATATTGTGTTTTCTTGTCGTTATTTTTTTTAAATATTTTAGAAAATCTAAAAACTTTGAAAAAGAGAAAAATAATGTATTTTCAGTTTGTATAAAAAAATCTAAAAATCCAAAAAATTGTGAAGTTTTTATGTTTATAAGAAAATTGAAAAAAACAAAAAGATTATGTTTTTATGTATGTATAGAGAAAAACCAAAAAGATTATGTTTTTATGTATGTATACGTTCGCTGAAAAGTATGTCAATTAGTCATATTTGAAGGACATGTACTTGTATATGTTTGGTTCTGATATTTACTTGTAAATATTCGGGATAACCATTTCCCTGACAATGGAAAGTAGTTGGGGCGTTCATTATGTGTTTTATTTTATTTTCTCGCTGAAAATTATGTCGGTTATTTAAGTTTGTGGAGCATGCTTGCATGTCTTGGTCTTATTATTCACTTGTGAATCGATAGGTTAGCCATTAACTTATAGACTTAATGCAACTGGGGCGATTAAATTCATTTTGTTTTATGCTCCTCAAAATTTTGAGTTTTTGAAGCAAAAAAAGAGAAAATGATAATACATTGATTGTTTTGACCCCAAATCCAGCAAGAAATAAGCTTAAAAGACTGAGTGCTTAATTGCATTGGTGCATTGGTAGGTTTTAAACAAATTGTTAGAGTAAAGTATGTGATATAAACATAAAGAAATGCCAAATTTTAAGAGGTGTTAGTCTCTAGCAAAAATCTCAGTGAGGATGACAGAAATGTAATAACCTGTCATACTCAAGCCTTATACTTGTTTGATCACCCAAAAAAAAAATAAAGCAAATAACAAACGTTGAACATCTGGACACTGTGAGTCTTTATGCGGCTTAATCATCTGGGTATCATATGCATGGATATTTCACTCGCTTTTAGAGCAAACCCAAAGTCATTAAACTTGATCACTTCTGTACCTCCTACAAACTAAAACATTGACTTGATCAAAATGCGCTGTTAGTCATACATTTGTTCCTCCCCTGCACGCATCTCAATACCATTAAGAAACAGACCCCAGGGGATACAATGTATGTAAGCCGACAGATGGACTCGTGCATACTCACTCATAGTAAAGGAAACTCAATGCATTGCTCATAAATTTCAATAAAAATTAAAATTTTGATCTACAATATAATGGTTTAAGTCAAGTTGGGGTGATATGGCAAAAATCAAATTAAGCTTGAACCGAGATTAGGGCTGATAGTTTCTGATATTCTATGCTCTTAATTGAACCGTTAATCATATCACAAAACGGTTGAAAGTTTGTTATAAGATTTAAGTGGACAACAATATCTATGACCGACTTAACGCCAGTCACAATATCGCTGAAATATAAACCTGTGATGGAAGGGCAATCTGGTCAATATGATTCTCTGCTCAAACTCAACAAAAATCCAAAAATATGTACTGCTTTTGAAAAACTCATACAAAAACAATATATATATATATATATATATATATATATATATATATATTTCCTGTTTTACATGTTAATTTTCGGATAGTTTTCTGGTAAATATTTTTCATTAACAAAAATACAAAATACCAAAACCATTTTACTTTTTCATTTTACATATTATTTATTTTCTTTAAGTTAAGTGTTTCGAAACGGAAAACACATTAGTATTCGATCATCAAGATATGGGTTCTCGGTGTTTCATTCAAGTTATTTGGTTTTCCTATTTAATTAATTTAATTATTTAAGTTATAATTACATAAAGTAATTCGTTAAATGTGATTCGCTAAATTTTAACGAATTAAAGTCATTTATAACGAATGGAACTCCAATTCGTTAACTTTATTTCGCTCCCGCCACTCTGTAATGAATGGCTTCTAATTCGTTAAGATTTTAACGAATTACTTGTAATTCGTTTAAGCCACATGTTAATTTAAGATAACGAATCACCTGATTCATTAATTCAAAATTCAAACGAATCAGATGATTCGTTACATTGGAAACTGTGCGTTTCAGACTATATAGGGGTTCGTGAAGGCGATTCGTCTCACACTATTCACTTTCTTCTTCATCTTTTCCAACTGTTACTCTGGCGAATTTTTTCCTAAATCTCTGATCATTGTTATATTGTTTTTTAATTATATATTCTTATTCACAAGGTAAATGCGATCAAAACGTGATGTGTTACGTCATCTTTGATGAATGTTTGCTGGTTTAATTATTCGATTTTATAATCAGGTTTTATGCTTTATATAAACCCTTAATTTAATGGATTTGTACCATGTTCTGGTACTACAGCTCAATACCATTCTAATCGCATTAGGTTTCCGAGATCCTTGTGATCCTCTATTCGGTTATCCATTGCTGTTTATGGTGGAATTGATTGCAGGATTGTTAACTTGGCTTTTAGGGTTCTTGGTGAGTTTGACCTTGACCAAATTAGTCAAATATTAAGCTTAATTGGCCATTCGTTATTGTTTAACGAATTGGAACTCATTTGTGTCCAATTCGTTATACATTTCACACGAATCAGAATAACGAATCGTATTTATAACGAATCAGTTTCTCCTTCGTTATTTATAATGAATTAGACCATAATTCGTTAACCTTTATTAGTGATTCGTTAGTCTTAATTCGTTCACTATTTACTTGATAGAGAAGTAGCTAGTCTGTTATAACGAATCACCATTCGTTTTAACGAATCAGATATTTTTTTAGCGAATGACATATTAATTATTTTTATAATTATAATTTTATAAACAGGTTAATTTTAAATTATCTATAAGTATTATTATTTATTATCACTGATTCTCGGGTTTGTTTATACAGTTCAGTGGCTGATAACATGGATCAAGATCCTCCCGTTGATGCACCACAACAACAACAGGAACAGGATATTCCTATACTTCCATATGACAAACTACACAATGTGTGTGCCTTTGTGGGTACAGACTTTGCTGACGAGAATGTATTTGGTGGGATGTTGGCATTTATCCGTCGTTCGAGTATCCACTATGCCGTAACTGCCAATCCCGACGTTCGGTTTAGCATCGTTCGTCAATTTTGGAACACCGCGAGATATGTGGAAACAGAGAACCACATTGCTTTTGAAATTAATGATAGACCTGTTGTAGTATCTGTTTGTTCACGGATCTAATACGTTAACTATAAACAGATCTCAGATCTGTATGAGTACTATTGATCCTATATCACGGATCTAGCACATAATTACGTTTGATTATATATGTTATATGTTATATGTATTATCAGTATTAGTGTATGTATGTATGAATAATATTTATATGAAGATCGAGAGAGTTTGGACAGCGTTTTGTTAATTATCTCTCTAAAACTTAAATTAAACGTGAACAGTGTTCACTATATATAGAAGATAGGTCTGGTTCGCTAACATCCCCTAGCGAACCAGACGCTACTTCGTTACATACATAAATAAAACAAAATATCTTAACGAATCCTCCTCTGATTCGTTAACATCCCCTAACGAATCAGAGGGAATAATCTTAAGTCTTAGTTCGCTAATATCCCCTAGCGAACTAGACATTACATTAGAGAACTAGATAATAACTTAATAGTTTATTACATTAAACATAAGACAAATACGTTAACAATAAATACAAAGACTCAAGACGCAAAACCGTGCACTAACAGACACCCCCTCATCTTAAGCTCTTTGTCTTTAAGTTACTTGAAATGCTTGGACTGCCAGTCTCTGCAACTATGAATTCCATTTTCATGACAAACACGCACAACGTGCTGGAATTGAATAGCCATGTCATAGTCTTCATTGCGCTCGATCAAAATCTGTCTCCTATGGACCATGTCATTGTCTGTTTCAGATAAATTAACCAACCACATCGGGTCAATTATCTTGATGAGCTCAGTCTTCAGTCCTTTACCAAGGACAATGACAGCCTCGCCAGTACGATTGCCATAATACCAGCGGTTGAACGAGAGATACATATGTTGAGGCATCGTCTTCACAGGTACCCTCTTCATTGTCATTGGCGGCTTTACCTTAAGGACAAGTTTCTTCCAGCCAGTCCTTGGATCAATATCGTTAATACGTTTACGTCTCGGGACCCGGGGCTTGAAGAATTTGAAGCCATGATTGACCTCGAAAAGTAAGTGTTGATGAAAACACTCATCTGTCCGGTAACCCCCACGATTGATAAATGGATGTCTCGCGAGGGTACGAACATCCCAACGCGGTAAAGTAAGAACATCCATTATCTTCTCGTAGTATTGGATCCCCTTTTCCCATTTCACGACACATACCTTAAGATCAACATCAAATAGCTAAGAGACAATATCACCATGAACCTTGGATACAGTCTTGAAAGAAGTTACTGGGTTTGATTTGACCCAAGCTGCAGCTTCATCTTTTCGTTCTTGATCGACATAACGATATGCCTTAATAATTTTACCAACTTTGTTGTGACTGAACCATCTAGCAATAGCTTCATCAGTTGGATTCTCAAGCGAGTCAAATCTAGTATCAACAACTTTCTTCCTTTTGGACATCTTCTCAAGATGATCTTTTGCTTCTTTTATAATTTTCTCATTAAATACAGGAGCACCCTGATCAACATTAGTATGTTGAAACAAATCAGGGTAATCCTTAGCAGTCACATCTTCTATCTCAACCTCTTCATTCTCATAAATACAATATGTCCTCATCTCCACAGTCGGATCATTCACAATCTCATAGTCATTCATTACTTCAATATAGGGCGCAGTCTCTAACACGGTCATTTCTTCTTCATTAAGGCCAAGCAAGATCGCAATCTGCACTCGTGTTAGTGACTTATCAATAAATTTCCCTACTGCTATCTCGTCAGCATTAACCATGCTACGAATCAACCCCTCACCATCCATAAAGATAACAGTGTCGACCTCGATCATCTCAATCGGTTTAGTAGCCGTATGATCACAATAAACAATTATCTGCTTATTAGAGTCATCAACAGAGCTCGTACCTGCGCAAGAGGCTGGATCTTGAGCTTGTTTAGTCTCACCCCCATTATCAGATTCATCAGGATCTTCCTCATCATTCTTGATCTTCTTTAAAGCATCATCTTTACAAGTCAGCTGCAAGATCAGATCCTCTTGTTCTTTAAGCTTCACCCCCTGAGACTCAACAATCTCATGTAGGGCTTTTGTTTCTTTTTGACAGAAAGAAACATAGCTAAGTAGTTTCTTCTAGTTCTCCATCAGGCGCTCTTGATTTAAACGGTCAGCAGAAATTTGGTTTTCATACAAATGAAGAAGATTTAACAGTATCTCTGTCTGACGGTGTGGTGGCATGTTGTATAGTGATGAATGAACTGGTTGGATTGGACCTTGAGGCCGAGTAATTCTCAGAAAAGAGACATCACTTGGTGGAGGAGGAGGAGGAGGAGGAGGACTCATGGATGGTGTTGGAGGGACAGTAGACAGTGTAGCAGGAGGCCTCGGTATTTAAGATAAAGCCATTTGTGGCATTAAACAAGACTTTCATGAGATACCAACGTTGATGTCAAAGTAAGCATCGGAGTGCTAGTAGTAGGCGGCACTACCGAGCGTTGAGGCGTTGATTGACGAGGTGGTGGAACACCAATAATTACCCCAACCCCAGTTGACACACGTCGTTTCTTTGATGGCTCTCCAGTTGCCACCGCTTTCCCTTTTCTCTTTCGTTCTTGTTGAGCTGCAATAGTGGAAGCTAATGCAACATTTACTGCATCTTGTTGCTCTTGAAAAACAGCATCACCGGATCCACCATCACCATTATTTCCATCATCATTCCCATCATCATCGTTCCCACCTTTTCCTCCTTCACGCTCGGAATCCAAGTCGTCATGGATCCAGCGTTCATTAAGAGGACATACATAATTTGTACTAATTATATGACCAATCATCCGTTTGTCCTTTGGCCTCTCCTTACGGTAAATAATCATTCTACGCACCGTGTCAGCTGTCATGTGTTCCATAGGAAGTACATCATTCACCAGTGTTTGATCAATAACCAAACTGGGAATTAAGTCTTGAATGATCAGCTGTAGGAAGCGAGGATACATTAAAAATTTCTTCTTTTGAAGTGTTTGCTGAACTTGTTCTTTCAGATGATCGTAAAAAGCAACAAAAGCTGACTGTATACTACTTCTGCATTGAACAAAACCACCCCGACGACCACTCATACAATGAATTAAGACATGTAAAAGATACTTGTATGGTGGGCACAACCCATTCCTGTTCAACATAGAATCATCAATACTTCCACTGTACAGTAAACGAGTGAACAGACCCTTGATTAGCTGCTTTTCAAATTCACTTGGATAGTTATCATTGTCATCAAAACGAAGCACACGGCGAATCACCTCCACATCAATTGTAATAACAGTTCGATTTATCGTGGCTCGAATGTGATTCTCCACCTCAACAACCTCAGCGGTATTCCAGAATTGCCTAATAATACTCAAATAAACCTTAGGTCTGGCAGTGATTGCATAATGTATCGCTGAGCGTCTTAAGAAAGTTAACATATCACCGAACGTAGCAACATCAGCAACATCTTGATCAACATAAGCACAGATGTTGTGTTTTGTGTCATAAGGTAACAAAATAACTGCTTCCTACTGTGCTGGAGGTGGTTTTTCTTGTGGTGGTTGTTCTTGATGTCCTTGATCAGCAATCGGTGGATCTTGATTCAATTGATCAACCATTTTTACTGAATAAATTAAACCAAGATAAGTAATATGAAGATGTAATATACATATATATATATATATATTTATAAATAGTGTATTTAATTTCATATGATATGTGTAATTAATTTATTTACGCGTTTAGACGATTGGAGTAATTTTTTATTTATTTTAAAAATGTCATTCGTGTCATAATCACTATGATTCGTTACCATCCAGTAACGAATCAAGTGATTCGCTATCATGTAAATAGGTTAACGAAGTAGACATAGCGAATTCCTACGTAAAAGGACGAACTAGAATCCAGTTCGTTAGATTTTGACAAATCCGCATTTGATTCGTTACTTAACTTATTCGCTTAATCTAAATGGTGTATTTCCTTAACGAATTGGACATGAAGCAGTTCCAATTCGCTAAAGATAACAAATGGTCTAGAATTTACACTTAATCTTTGACTTGCATAGTCAAAGTCAAAATTAATAAGAACACAAATGGTCAACTTGACAAAAAACCAGATTCAGTTAGCTCATGCTTATCATTGAATAGTCGAAACAACAGGTTTATCCAACTCGGAATCGCAATACGAAGCTTAAGGTGTTAAGATTGAGGCTTAACAATGTCATAAATAAAATAATTGGTAAGCTAAACAGAGGCTGAAACCCCAAACAGAGTAACATTCAATCAACCTAGCAAACGATAATCAATCGTTGATTAACGTCTACCGAAGGTCTCGGAATCACATTCCGGTGACATTGAAACATAAATAAGCTACATTAACATAGTATATCATAAATAAATTAGGGTTTAAAACTCGGAAAACCCTTTGAGCATAAAATTCCATAATTAGTGTATTAAAACACCTTCATTTTTGACGAAAATCACATAGATATAATCATTTATACCTTAGTAACACAATGATACTCGTGAAAGAACAAAATCTGAAAGTCGAAATTCAGAGAAAATTCGAAAAAGGTGACTTTAGTGTGAAGAAAAATGATGAACAGGGAATGACTGTTCGTATTTCTTGTCCTATATAGCCTAGCACGCCACCCAAGGTACCCTTGGTACGAATCAAGCGATTCGTATAAACTTTAAATTAACGAATTAGACAATTCACTATTCCAATTTGTTACTACAGAGTAGTGAACAAGACATGACTCGTGTTATGATTCGTTAAATATGTATAACGAAGGATATGTGATTCGTTACAGAGTGCGGAAGCGAATTAGGTGAGCGAACTACAACTTAGTTCGCTGAGGAATCACCTAGTTCGTTATTCATACTTAACGAAATAACTGTTAACAACTTAAAACATTTATTTAATTTTAACTTAAATAAATAAATGGATTAAATAATAACCAATAATAAAAAATTAAAAATTTTAACTTAAATCCATTACCAAGGACCATTTTATCCCGATAATTGAATACTTTAAAACGTTTCACATTTTCGAAACATAACTTAAAGTCAATAAATAATATGTAAATTAAAAAGAATAATATGTTTTTGGTATTTTGTAAAAATTAAAGAACTTATATACAAGAAAGTTTTTTTTTTTTTTTTTTTTTTTTTATAAAGCAGTACATATTTTTGTATTTTTGTTGAGTTTGAGCAGAGAATCATGTTGACCAAATTGCCATTCCATCACAGTTTTATATTTCACCGATATTATGACTGGTGATAAGTCGGTCATTGGTATTGTTGTCCACTTAAATATAATAACAAACTTTCAAGTGTTTTTGTGATATGATTAATTTGTTCAATTAGAGAACAGAATATCATAAACTAACAGCCTCTAATCTCGGTTCAAGCTTAATTTGATTTTTGTCATATCACCCCAACTTGACTTAAACCATTATATTGTTGATCAAAATTTTATTTTATAGAAATTTATGAGCAATGCATTGATTTTCTGTTACTATGAGTGAGTATGCACGAGTCCATCTGTCGGCTTACAGACATTGTATCCCCTGGGGTCCGTTTCTTAATGGTATTAAGACGCGCGCAAGGGAGGAACAATGTATGACTAACAGCGGATTTTGATTAAGTCAGTAATTTTGGATTTGTACGAGGTACAACAGTGATCAAGTTTAATGACTTTGGGTTTGCTCTAAAAGCGAATGAAATATTCATGCATATGAATACCCAGATGATTAATCCGCATAAAGACTCACAGTGTCCAGAACCTCAAAGCTTGTTATTTGCTTTATTTTATTTTTGGTTAATCAAACAAGTATAAGGCTTGAGTATGACAGGTTATTACATTTCTGCCATCGTCACCGAGACTTTTTCTAGAGACTACACCCCTTTCAATTTGGCGTTTCTTTATGTTTATATCACATACTTTACTCTACTTGTTTGTTTTAAGATCTACCAATGCACCAATGCAATTAAGCACACAGTCTTTTAAGCTTACTTCTTGCTGGACTTAGAGTCAAGATAGTCAATGTACTATCATTTTCTCTTTTTGCTTCAAAAACTCAAAATTTTGAGGAGCATAAAATAAAATAAAGATATATTTAATCGCCCCAGTTAACCTAAGTCTATAAATAAATGGCTAACTCATCAATTCACAAGTGAATAATAGGACCAAAACATGCAAGCATGCTTCACACACTTAAATAACCGACATAATTTTTAGCTAGAAAATAGTCTAAAAACGCATAACGAATACCCCAACTATTTTCCATTATCAGGTGAATGGCTAACCTGATCATTTACAAGTAAATGACAGGACCAACCATATACAAGTATATGTCCTTTAAATGTAGATAATTGACATAATTCTCAGCAGACGCATGCAAAAACCTTTTTGATTTTCTCTATACATACATTAAAACACAATATTTTTGTCTTTTTCGCTTTTCTTATAAACAAAATAAACATTACAATCTTTTTGAATTTTCGTATTTTTCTGTACAAAACAAGAAAATTCACATTCTTTTTGATTTTTCAAATTTTAAAATGTTTTTGGTTTTTCTAAATATTTTATAGGAAAACATTAAAGAAAAGAAATCACAATATTTTTGATTTTTCTAAATTTTCAAATGTTTTTGAATTTTAATATTTTAATTGTTTTTGGGTTTTATCTATACAAACTAAAAACACAATATTTTTGTCTTTTCTAGATTTTCAGCCCTAAAACCAAAATAAAATTTCAAAAGAAAAATGACATAAAATGAAGATAGTCATCCTTGGTTAAGGATATCAGCAAGGGTCTTCAATCCGTTTAAACCAAGCAGATATTTAAAACACGTTTTATCAAAAGCTTTGGTAAACTGATCGGCTTTTTGAAAGTCAGTATGTACTTTCTCAAGATCAATCAACTTCTTCTCAAAGCAATCCCGGATAAAATGATATCGAATTTCGATATGTTTTGTTTTCGAATGTTGTACGGGATTCTTTGTGATCGAAATTGTAGCAGAATTATCAATCAAAATAGGAGTAGTAAGAAACTTCAGACCGTAGTCGCGAAGATGTTGTTGTATCCACAAAACCTGGGAACAGCAACTCGAGGCTGCAACATACTCAGATTCGGCGTTGAAGTGGAGACCGTTATCTGCTTCTTACACTGTCAGGAAACAAGCCGGTTTCCTAAAAATTGACATCCTGCAGTCGTTGATTTGAAGTTGATCTTGCAACCTCCATAGTACGAGTCTGAATAAGCAATAAGATCAAAAGTATCATCCTTGGGGTACCACAACCCGATGTCTAGATTTCCCCTCATATACGTAAAGGATTCTCTTAACCGCAACTAGATGAGTCACTCGTGGACTTGCTTGAAACCTAGCATAAAGACAAACAACAAACATAATGTTAGGGCGAGAAGCCGTTAGATACATTAAAGAACCGATCATGGCACGATAGAGGGTAGGATCAACGGAATCCTGCAATTCATCTGATGATAAATTGTGACCCACTGGAATAGGAGTAGAAGGGATTTTTCCGGCAGATATCTTGAATCGGCTCAAGACGTCATTCACATACTTTGTCTGGTGAATAAAGATGCCGTTAGCAGACTGGTGAACCTACAACCCTAAAAAGAAATTCATCTCTCCTATCGAACTCATCTCGAACTTTGTTTGCATGGACTTCTCAAACTCCTTACATAACGTGTCGTTTGTAGACCCAAAGATAATGTCATCGACATAAATCTGAACTAGGAGAAGATCATCACCAACAGTTTTATGAAATAAAGTGCAGTCGACAGTCCCTCGTTTGAAGCCGTTATCAGTCAGATGGTAGGCAAGTGTGCCATACCAAGCTCTAGGGGCTTGATGTAGACCATACAGGGCCTTGTTTAATCTGTAAACACGGTCCGGATAATCAGGATCTTCAAAACCAGGAGGCTGTAAAACAAACACTTCCTCGTGTAGTTCACCATTGAGAAAAGCACTTTTAACATCCATTTGATAGACCTTGATATTCTTATAAGCAGCATATGCCAGGAAGATTCGAATCGACTCTAATCTTGCAACTGGAGCATAAACCTCAGTGTAATCAATACGCTCTTGCTGATGAAAACCTTCCACTACAAGACGTGCTTTGTTTCTAAAAATCACCCCTCGATCGTCCTTCTTACATTTAAATACCCACTTAGTCGGAATCGCTTCCTTAACTCTAGCAGGCATGTCGATTAATTCCCAAACACCCAATCGTGCAAATTGCTGTAATTCTTTTTGCATAGCTTCCACCCAAGAAGGATCTTCAAGTGCCTTACGAGCCGTCGTTGGCTCAACTTGAGATAGAAAGCAAGTGAATTTTGCAAGATTTAAAATTCCTGATGAATGTAAATCAGCATAAGCACAAAATACATTATTGTTACTTGACGAAGAAACTTGATGACATGTACGTACACCCACATCAAGCTCTCCAATGATGTTTTCCTGTGGATGATATCCATGAATCCGAAGAGTGGGATTCTCAGGAACAACAACATTATCAAATAAGTTAGTATAATGTTCACCAAGATCTGGAGATGAAACATCACTGTCAATTTCAATAACCTGATCATCATCAGAAGAAGTAGATACATTATCAACGGCAGCTGGGGAAGTAACTTGTGGTTCTTCAGTTGGAGAAATAGGTGGAGCTTCAACATCATTAGAACTTGAAAATCTTGGAATAGCCTAATGATCTTCAAAGTATGCTCGAACCAAATCTTCGTCGATGTGTTCAGTAGATGGAGTAAAGGAATTAAATAAGCTATCATAGTCAAACATCCAGTCTGGACCTTTCCCTTGGGGAGGAGTAGTGTACTTTTGACAGTCTACATGGTACCATTCTTCAACACAACCGGACGCAAAACCCGTTTCTTTGGAGATGCATATCCTAAGAAATACCCTTCAACAGCTTTCTCTTCAAATTTACCTGCATCCTTCTTCAACATTGTACACGGACACCCAAACGGTTCCAGGTACTTTAAGTTAGGTTTTCGATTATTCAACAGCTCATAACTTGTCTTATTGAGTCGTTTAACAGTTAAAACCCGATTAAGCGTGTAGAAAGCTGTATTCACCGCCTCATTCCAAAATTGGACGGGAAGTTTAGAATCAGCAAGCATAGTTCTTGCAGCTTCAATCAAAGTTCTATTCTTTCGTTCAGCAACACCATTTTGTTGAGGTACATAAGGTGCACTGTACTCTCGATGAATCCCCTTTTGAATACAAAAGAAATCCAATACAGTGTTCTTGTACCATTATCACTTTGAATTCTCCTCACCTTTTGTTTGTATAGTGATTCGATCTTAGTGATAATGTTTTGTACCAAAATAGGCGTTTGATCTTTCGAGCTCATAAATAAGACCCACAAATATCTTGAAAAATCATCAGTCACCACAAGACAGTACCAATCCCCAGAAATACTTGCACGATTCATAGGACCAAACAAATTCATATAAAGTCGTTCAAGCGGAGTATCAATGGAATTCAATAACTTAGAGGGGTGCAATTTCTTCTTCTGTTTGCCCTTCTTACAAGCAACTTAGTGATCGGATAACTTAAAATTCTTCAACGAGACACCCTCAACTAAGTCATTAGACATTAAATAATTCATCTTTCGAACATATATGTGACCCATTCTACGATGCCATAGAATTGAATCCTTCTCAATTGCTTTGGAGACAAAACATGTTTCGATAGACGTTGATATGTTAGAACTCATGTTTAAGACATAAATATCATTTGATCGAGGTGATCGCATGACAACCATGTCCTAGAGAATCACATAACCCGGTTTCAAAATCAGACACTCTTTATCTGTAAATATTATCGTGTATTGCTTATCGCAGATTTGCCACACACTCAATAAATTATGATCAACTTTGTCACAATAATTAACCTTTTCAAATGTAATGTGACCATATGAAACGTCACCCTCTTGTGTGATCATGCCCCCAGAATTCCCAGCAAACGCTACATAACCCCCTACAATATTTCTTACGTTGGTTAATAGGTCGAGATTCCCAGTGATATGACGAGAACATCCGCTATCCATGATCCAGTTTTCACCAGAGATGGTCTTGGATGAACCCTACACACAAAAGAAAAATGATTAGTTCAAAAAGGCAGCCCAGGCCTCAGTCTTGTGCACCTTTTGGTTTTCTTGAGAAAAATTAACCTTAGTTGCATTCAAATGTTGTTCAGCAACTTGAGAATAAGTTACAGGTTTCTTAGACTTTTGTCGTAGATACGCAGCTTGAACTACATTTGAATTAACATTTTTTCATAACGGTTCAGTTGGAATAAACTTAGGTTTAACGGAACCATGAGTTTCATTCACATGAACAACTTTTCGAGGATGTACATTAGAAAACATAATATGAGTATCATCAGCATACGACACAGGTCATTTCAGAATCTCCTTTACCAAAGGAACCGGTTTGGAATGGTCCTTGATAAATGGATGAAGATTCTGGTAGTTCTTCTGACTACAATTTCTCACTACATGACCATGCTGACCGCAAATGAAACAGCTACGCATGTGCACATGATGATGTTGAGAATTAGTTGGAGCAAATGATGCAGAAGATTGATGATGATTCACATTTTTGGTCATGCTCTTAGCAAACTCATCAGATAAATCAGACTTCTTTTTCAAGTAAAAGTCTAAATTAGAACAATTCGAAAAACTTTTCAACGTATCTGTTCCAGTTGACTTCACAAATTGAATTTTATTAGCTTGTTTTAAAACTTTCTTTGCTTTGGTCAATGGATCAGATGAAATTGATGTTTTCGCTTGAGCATATCGACGTTCAAGATCTTGAATCTGTGATGTTCATTGATAAATACACTCTCAATAAATTCAGGTTTAATAATACTTATTGGAATGTCCTTTTCAGTGAACATCGTGTCCATCCCTTTTAACTTAAAAACTCTAGCAGATGAAGGTTTAGAACTAGGAGGATTAATGAAATGCATTAAATCCTCGTCAGAAATCTTTGGTTTAACTGACTTCTTTGCCTTTACTGGTTTGGTTTTCATAATATCTTTCTTGTTCACCTGAGATTTGAATGAACCATGCACAGCGTCCTCAAACTCTTGAGGTTCGCAAAAAATATGATTAGAACTAGGAATGTTCTTATTCTTGTGTATTATCTCAGGTTCAAATACGTCCTCGATAATTACTTTGTCAACATTCTCAACAAAGACTTTGTTGCTTTGAACATGAGGTTTATGAGGAGCAAATTGAGTTTTAACAGTTTCAGTTTTAACAGGTTTAGGATTTTCTGAAATCACCGGTTCTTTGACAATTACATCTTCTTCCTTTCTAGAAAAAGGGTTAATTTTATAATAATTGTGAAAAGGTGGAGGAATTTCAACAAAACCTATACCTTTCTTTGAATCTTTTTGTTTTCCAGATACTTCAATGATTTCATTCAACAGAAAGGATGAATTTCTAAATTTTCCCAATTTGTTTTTCAACTCAAGAACCTCATTCTCAAGCTCGGTTATCTTAGAACGATGTTTCAAAATTTCTTGAAACTTTTGGTCATTAATCGTCATTTTTACAGATAACTCAGCTTTGAGATCGTGGTTACTTGTCGACAATACTACAATCTTTTCTCGAGATCTCATTTGAGATTCAAGAGATTGGCGATAAGTATCCTTAAGAAAAGCAATTTTACTTACTAGACTATCATTCTGATTTTTCAATGCTTCTAACTTAGGTTTGTTAGATTCACAGTCAACACATGATACTTTAACAGATGAAGTAGCGGAGATAGAATGACTAACCTCGTTGGTTTTAGCCATGCAAGCAAACACAGTTGGTGGCTTAGCACATGAGTCGTCAGAATCTGATTCAGAATCATTGTCAGAGGACACTTCACTTCCACTTGCATCTTGAATGTCTTTGGATATTCCGAACATAGCTAAATGAGCTTAAGCATCATTACATAGTAGTCTTTGTGACCAATCATTCTCATCAGCTAACAAAGCTTGTGACCAAGAACTTGATGGTTTCTTCTCAGCATCATTACCTCGTGGTGTTGAAGAATTTGAACTTTGACCACGAGGACCATTATACTCTTTTCTCGGTTTATCACACTCCTTAGCAAAATGCCCAAATTCTTGACAATTATAACATTTGACTTTCAACTTGTCAAATCCCAATTTCTTGTTTAAAGCTGGAAGATCTTTTCCGGTTATCTGCATGAATCTTTTAACTTTACGGACGATCATTGCCATGTTCCACTTTAAATCCATAAACTCCAAGTCATCAGGATCAATCTGATCATAATCCTCATCAGTTAGATCACTTGTAGCTATCTTGCTACTCACCAGGTTTTCATATGAAGACATGAAAGCTGTTAGAAAAGCAAAATTTTGCTCAGCTTCCTTCATTGGTGGTGTGGCAAATGGATTTGTAGACGAAGAATTTCCAGATCCACCAGAAACACCAGGTGATCCAGAATTATTAGCAGTGTAAAAACATGCTCTTGGATCATTAAAACTTTTTGATTCTTTTTCACTTGCTGCTTGAGTAAGAAAAGCAGTTATTGGAGAGATCGTTGAACTTAAAGGCATACTTCCACCATAGAAAGCAGGATCTTGACTTTCCTTGGAAGATTTTTGATATTTAAGATCATATTCTCTGGCTTTGATCTTTTGTAAAAAATCAAGTGCAGTCAAGTCTTCATTCAAGAAGTAGTCATTCTCTTTCAAAACCATAAGAAATGTTGAGTAAGAACTTGGCAGCACACTCTTCATAGTGTCAATTGTATCAGTCTCAGAAATTTCTAGTTTCATCTTGTCCATCTCAGGAATTAAGTGATTGAACCTTGTAGTCATTTCTTCAACTGTTTCTCCTTTTAATAGATTAAAATTTCGAAACCGAAACTTGAGCATCACTTTCTTACTCTCAGCTGTGTTTCCCATACTTCTCATACGCAGATGCTGAAATAATGAAGCACATCTCTTTATGCTACCCACTTGATGAAAGATATTTTCAGGTAACGCCATAGTAAGAGTAGAATAAGCTTTTATCTCGATCTCTAAAGCTTTCTTCTCTTCTTGTGAGTATTGAGAAACAACTTTAGGAGTATACCCAACAGTATCATCACCAATCATTGGTGCAACATAAACCTCATCTAGACAATATAAGCAATCAGGATGAACAGACCCCAAATGAGCACGAAATCGAGGTTCCCATTTAGCAAAGTCGCTAAACTTCATCAATCGTGGACATTTTGAATGTGAACCAATTTCAGTGTCCAGTTGTAGCATTTGTTGCATCAACATGTTTTGAGACGCCAATGCATACATGCCGGCCATTTTTGACAAGATTTAAAATTTAAGGGTGTAGCGAATCAACCAGTGAATAAGATTAACAAATGGTAAATGTAACGAACTGTAAACAGTTGTAGCGAACTATGAACAGTAGATTAACGAATCAAATCTTAACGAAGCTAAGATTGTTCAGATAACGAATCAAGATTGAGCTTAAGCGAATCAATTCAACGAATCAGACTCAGACAGGAAGTCAAACCAACGAATTGACTAACGAATGGATTAGCGAATTGTAAGGTGTCATCTTAACGAACCAGAATATTTTCAGTAACGAATCAGTAAAGAAAAAAACTTAGCGAAATGGGTAACGAATTAGCTAAAGTGTGTAACGAATCACACTTATAGCGAATTAGGTTGTTACAACGGTTTGTAACAAACTTTGATACCTTATGCCACGTGACAAAAGTTTTTATGACACAAATCCCAAAGTGGAAATGATGAATATTCAAACTTCAACAAAAATTTCAGAAATCTGGAAATGATGAATATCAAACCCAGAAACCCAGAAGCATAAAATCTGTAATACTATCTCAATTCTAAACCAAATCACACAAATAACAAACCAAGACGTTAACGATAAATACGTTAACGATAAATACAAAGACCCAAGACGCAAAACCGTGCACTAACAGTATCTGTTGAGACCGTTCGAAGGGTGTTGAGGTTCGATGACACTATTTATGACCCGAGCGAGTACCACAAAGATCTGATAATAGGTTTGTTTAGACGTTTATTTTATTCTGATAACCTTGATGACTCCATGTACAACAAGGCATACTTGTTCTTATACACTGCCTTGGTGGACGAAAAGCAGGGTTTGACGAATGTCGTATCATGCTCCAATCGGCATTTGTTGCGTTAGTGTTGAATAAGTCCTAAAATTTCTCTGAAATGATCTTTGATCATCTCAAAGAAAATTGTAATGTTGGGAAACGACGCGTAAAGTTCTTAATGTATCCTCGATTCATCTAATTGTTTGTTCAAGATGCAATTAGGGATTTGGTGATCGATCCAACATATGTTAATGATGAATTTATTTTGGATCACATGAAGGCAGGCACTATGCGAAGGATGAAGTCATATCGTCAAACTTCTCCTCCTAGATTCAAAAGATTGATTGGTCATCTGGTGAATCCATATTATGTATGTCCTAACAATGATCGCTGGATCCACGATGATTCGGATTCTGAGTGTGAGGAAGGACCAAGTGGGAACAATGGAGACGAGGGTGATGATAATGATGGTAATGGTGGTAATGGGGGTAATGGTGGCAATGGTGGTGATGGTGATGCCCATGCTGAACAACAAGCTGCGGTTGAGGCTACTTTAGCTGCTACTATAGCTGCTCAACGCAAAAGAAAAGAAAAAGAGTTTGTGGGTGAAGGGTTGTCTAAGCGACGAGTGTCGGCTGGTGCTGGAACTCATTTGGAGTTCAACCTCCAAGTTCGTCCGCTCCTCAAAGACCGGTGGTGCCGCTTACTACTAGCACCCCGGAATTAACTTTGACGACCACGCTTACATCGGATCCGAGGCTTGGTATGATTCCACAATTAGTTTTATCTACAATACCAAGGCCTACAACTGTTACTTCGATGGTTTCTCCTACACCGATGATGATGCCTCCACCACCAATGGATTTTTCATATTTGAGGCTTAACCGAACTCAAGGACCGGTTCAACCAATTCCTTCTTCATTTCTTAATATGTCTCATGATCAACAGATGAACATGGTCTTGAGTCTACTTCATTTGTATGAAATCGAATGTCTTCTAACCGAATGACTCAAGAACGCATGATGGAAAATCAAAAGAAGCTGGTAAGTTATGTATCAATCTGCTAGAAGGAGACAAAGGCCCTCCGTGAGATTGTTGAGTCTCAGGGGGTGAAAATAAAACAACAGGAAGATCTTATTTTGCAGCTAACATGCAAGGATGATGAACTAAAGAAGCTCAAAAACAATGAAGAAGATCCAGATGCTTCGGGTACTGGAGGAAGTGATCCTAAACAAACTCATGGCTCGGCTTCAGGTGCTAGTACTAGTGCAGCTGGTGATTCGGGAAAAAAGATCATCGATTATCATGATACTACTGCTGCTACACCCATTGAGATGATCAAAGCTGATACTGTCATTTTTGTTAATGGTGCGGGGGTCGTTAGAAGCATTGTCAATGCGAATGAGATTGAGGAAGGACTGTTTGTTGAAAGGTCACTAACACGAGAGCAGATTTCCATACTGCTTGGTCTAAACGATGATGAATTAACTGTGTTGGAGGCTGAGGACGATGTGGAAGTTGAAAATGACGAAGAGATATTAGATGATCCGACTGTTGAGATGAGTACAACATTTATTTATGAGGATGAGGAAGTGGAGATCGAGGACATGACTGTTGAGGAATACCCTGATGTATTTCAACACACTAATGTTGATCAGGGTGCTCCTGTATTTGCTAAGGAAACGGTCAAAGCAGCAGAAGACAATCTGGAGAAGATTTGCAAGAGCAAGAATGTTATTGATACAAGATTTGATTCAAAACCCGATCTGTCCAGTGCTGACATTCAAGAATGGTTTTCTTATCGGTACAAGAACTCTCGTAAGATTTTTGACGGTATGTGGATCAAGAGCATAATGTTGAAGCTATCTCTCGAGCTCAAGCAAATCAGATGACCTCCTTCAAGACTGTATCTAAAGTTCAAGGTGATATTATTTCATGGTTGTTTGAATCTGATTTAAATGTATGTAGTATCAAATGGGAGAAGGGCGTTCAGTATTATGAGAAGATTACTGACGTTCTTTCTTTACCAAGATGGGACGTACGGACTTTGGCGTATCATCCTTTTATAAGCTGTGGGGGAGTTCAACATGCAGATTGGTTTCACAAACATTTGTTGTTTGATGTCAATCATGGGTTTGTTTTCCTTAAACCACAGGTCCCTAAACGTAATCGTATCGATGAAATTGATCAAAGGACAGGTTGGAGGAAGCTGGTTCTTAAGGTAAAGCCGCCAAAGACCATGAAGCTTGTGCCGGTGAAGTCATTGAATCAACACATGTATTTATCTTTCAACCGCTGGTACTACGACAACCGAACTAGCGATGCCATTATTGTGTTGGGTAAAGGCTTAAAGACCGAGCTGATAAAGATCATTGATCCGATGTGGCTTGTGAATTTAATGGAGACCGAAAATGACGTGCTATTCATGAATAAGATATTGATTGAGCGTCGTGAAGACTATAACCGAGCAATGCAATTTCAACGCGTTGTTCGTGTGTATCATGAACATGGTATTCACAGCTGCAGAGATTGGTAGACAAGACGCTTCAAGTAAGTTAAAGACAAAGAGCTCAAGACGAGGGGGTGTCTGTTAGTACACGGTTTTGCGTCTCTATTCTTTGTATTTATCATTTTGTATTTATCATTTATTTAATTTAAAATTTATTTATATTTAAGATAGTTCGTTAGTGGAACAAGCTAGTTCGTTAAGGATGTTTAACGAACTAGCCCTTAAGTTAACTTCCTCCTGATTCGTTAAATATGTTTAACAAATCAGGGGGTGTTTCGTTAAGTTTATCTATTTAATGTATGTAATGAAGTGGGTGGCTAGTTCGTTACAGGATGTGTAACGAAGTCTCATCTTCTATTTATAGTGGGTTCGTCCACTGCATAATTGAACTTTTGAGTATAAGATTAACGAACCTCTGCCCGATTGTTCTCTCAAGCTTCATATTAATTAATTATTCAATCTATACACATATATACAACTAATACTAATATAAACGACATATAATCATATAAACAATGAACTAGATCTGTAATTGTTAGTACATCCTAGATCCGAGATCGATTTAGGGTTTCTCAGGGTTTGAAATCTCATCTTTTTCCTCAATAATTTACAATTAATCAATTTTTACGCGCTCTTACAAACCGATTAAGGAATCACCAACCAAACTAGCACTTTTAACCAAAAAAATAATTTTCCTACTGATCATATACTAAAAACGAGACCCCCAATCTGATAGGGTTGACCAATCCTTCAAATAGCACCCCGAATGACAACAATTAACGATTTCAACATTCAAGAACCCTAGAAATCGGTATTTATCAATTGACCTATCACTAAAACTCCAGTGGTCATGAACTTTTAGTATAATATATTAGACCTACCTGGGAATCTTTTGACACCAATAACTTCAACGTTTGACCTCGGGAAGCGTGGCAAACGAATTTAATCCGAATCTGTCCATAGTTCAAGAAATGGCTTAATTGACCATCTTAACAACCTAGATAATGAAATTAAAGATCACGGAGTGTAGTACACACCTTGAACGACCTCCAAAGCTTGGAATTGAATTAACTCGATCAAAATCAAAGGGTTTGGGGCCATGGAATCATACGGCCAGATTAGGGTTAGGGGAGAGTTTTAGTTATAATATTAATCAGTTTTCACTTTAAGCCCTTGCACTTTGTAATTTGATCAATCTTGCTTCCTAACTAAATAAAATTCTTCTTTGGACATGCCCATAGGTTCCCAAGCCCTCAAGAGAATCATGAGAATTTAATTTACAAACTTTACAAACGTTTGGTTTTACGAGAATTTTTGGGATGTTACAAGTCAACCCTTTTTACATTGGGATTCGTCCCCGAAACCCACTGATTCGGAAACAAGTGCGGTTAGAGTCTCATCACCTCGTCCTTCTACTGCCAAGTATCCACGGAACACTCCCTATAATCAGATGTCTCGACCTTCTACTTCCTTGTAGTCAAAGCGGGACTATCCCTTCAAGCCGATCACCATCAATGCCAAGACTATAAACATTCCTCGTTCATAAAAGATTCCCGCTAACGTCACTACTGAGTGGTAAGTGCTCATATTTGTAGCTCACAACCCTACGAACACCCACCGCTAAAACTTTAACATACCACTTAATTCTCTCATTCCCGGGGGTAACTAAGTTAAAACACAAATGGGCCACACGAATATACTTTAGTTGGGTATTCCCAATGAGACAAATCACCCGCCTCCAACGGCACGAACCCCTCCACAATCTTGTCCAAATCATGGGTGATAATAATTTTCTCAATAACCAATTTCCTCATTTCCTCCCAAGTCATTCTCTTATCATCCATATATCCTATAGTTTGAACTATCTTATCTCAATTTGTGCGTGTCATCCTTACGCAGGGGCCATGCTAATCTCCTCTGTATCGTTCCAATTTTATCGTTTCAAATTTCTCGTACAGAGAAGGGTCATACTTCTTAAAATCACCACAGGGTATCCACGAGAATCAATCTTGCCAACGTAACCTCTATCCTCAACATGACCAGATAACGTCACCCAAGACTCGTCTGTAGCCTCCTTCATCCTCCGACCACCCTCGGCCCCTTTAATCTTGTCATAGCACCAATACCTTCACAACCTCAGCAATCATTTTAGGCATATTATTAAACACAACACGAAAAGCTTCATCCACAACGGCTTACACAAAAACGAACTCAACTCTTCATGATTATCATTATCTAACACTGGCGAACCTACCTAACAACTCTAGTCCGTTATGGTTAACCACCACCACGGCTCCCGATATGACCTCCTCTAACTAAACTCTCATTAGTCATACCTTAATCCTACGACGATAGAATCTTCACGTAATAAACCAGAAGTCATGTTCAGCACATGGAATGTAAGAGTAAACTGCTATTAACATTGATCAAGCGTTATTAATTGTTTACTTTAACTACCCGTTCTAAATACTTCTTGTTTATGACTACATTAATATTCTATCAAGCACATCAACAATTAAGAAAGAAACATCTTGACATACATCGAAATGTAACAGTTACCTCTTGGAGTGCAGCTACCCGCGGTTGGCGATTCTAGTCCCTCTCGTAACTATTCAAGTCCAAGCACTGAAGGATTCTCGGATCTCTCGAACGTTGGCCCTGATACCAACTTGTAAGATCCCGAAATCCGAGAGTCCTACAGTTGGTAATCATTGCAAACAAATTCAAATATAAAGGTTAAATCGGTTTCATATAATTTAAAAATTCAATACAGAGTGTTCTTGCAGCGGAAAATTCACAAAATATCCAAATATTCTCCTAAACACATAAAAATGTAAACTAAAACTTTCTTAAATAATAACACAATAAGGAGCTCGACTAGAACTGCCTCGGGACCTCGGGTAGTCTTGAGCACCTCCAAGCAGTAATCCCATCCACGTTCAACCTGAAATCATTATGACATACACGCAAAGTCAACTTGATCTGAGTGAGTTCATGTTTTTATCATCAAAATTTATTAAAGACCGACCAAGGTATTTAACTGACGACTTCCGTAAAAATAAATAAATAACATCAATAAATAAATAAATAAATAAACTTTCTTAAGTCAAGCACGTAACACGGGTTACATCCTCTCAAGTCCAAAACACAAAGCTAAGGACCCGAATAATCTTCACCCCAAGGACAAATAAACTGTTAGGGGAATTTCAAACATCTATTCGCCCCAAGGACAGTCTTCCTGTCCCAGGACTCCTCACTTCAAACCCCAATAGGGAAATCAAGGAATTTTTCTTCTCTTCGACCCGATCACTGCTTAACAAAAACATTCATGTGGTGGCCACACACACACATATACAAATAAAAAAAATCATAAATAATACAAACTTCCAAGCATAGATAGTAAAAATAAGATAAACTATGCAATATCATCCAAATGCTTCAAAAGGATGAAATCGTCATAAAACGTGTATGCTAGCCCAAAACGTAATACACTTTGAAAGGAGCATCATGAAACACACATGATATGAACAACATAAACATCACAACTGGATCCTCTAGCTAGTCACTCACAATCCACAAGCATGTCAAGTTAAAGCACCCAACAATCACTAACTAGACATCAAAGACTCACTCACTTTACGAGAGGTCCTAACGAGATTGGATTGACCCAAATCCACACCCAACATTCATATTCATCTACATTAGGCCTAGAAGTCCATGAATTACCCAAAACTCCCTTTTCAATTAATCACCACCAACGGTTCCCAAACTATGCCCGTCTTACGTTAATTATGTCGAATTCGTGCGTTAATGAACCGATTAACCAACCACCAACCAAACCAGCACCATTTTGATACCAATTGGCATTATAAAATCCTACCCATCAATATTTAACCACCCAAGTTGATGGGGTTTGAAATCTCATCTTTTTCCTCTTTAATTTACAATTAATCGATTTTTACGCGCTTTTACAAACTGATTAAGGAATAACCAACCAAACCAGCCCTTTTAACCAAAAAAAATAATTTTCCTACTGATCATATACTAACACGAGACCCCTCAAACTGATCGGATTGACCAATCCTTCAAATAGTACCCCGAATGACAACAAGTAACGATTTCAACATTCAAGAACCCTAGAAATCGGTTTTTATCAATTGACCTATCAAAAAAACTCCAATGGTCATGAACTTTTAGTATGATATATTAGACATACCTGGGAATATTTTGACACCAAAAAATCCAACTTTGTACCTCGGGAAGCGTGCCAAATGAATTTAATCCGAATCTATCCCTAGTTCAAGAAATGGCTTAATTGGCCATCTTAACAACCTGGATTATAAAATTAAAGATCATGGGAGTATAGTACACACCTTGAACAACCTCCAGCAGTTTAGAATTTAATTAAATGGATCAAATTTAAAGGGTTTGGGGCCTTGGAATCATGAAGCTAGATTAGGGTTAGGGGGAGAGTTTTGGTTATAATATTATCAATTTTCACTTTAAGCCCATGCACTTTGTAATTTGATCCTTCTTGCTTCCTAATTAAATAAAATACTTCTTTGGACATGCCCATAGGTTCCTGAGCCCCCAAGCAAATCCCGAGAAATTAATTTACAAACTTTACACTCGCGTCATTCGGATTTACAAGAATTTTTGGGATGTTACAAAAGTATGATCGATGGTTCATTGGTTGTACCCATGCCCCCAGTAGATGAGCCGTCAAAGTTGCATACTGTCACACCCTGACTTAGGGCCTAGGCGTGTGACCACAAGTTGGTACCTGTTTTGTAAATATATCAGAGTTTATGGTTAATTTTAGCGGAAGACTTTAGGTTGAATATAATATTAATTTACATTGAAAATTTACTCAGGAATTAAATACTCGAGTATTGGTTTACAAAAGATTGTTTTCATATTACAAGGATTTTATATCAAAACGTAGCCATCATGTATGCGCTTCTATCTTCAATAAGACTCCAATCCTTTTTAATGCTACTTACGCTTAATTACCTGCAATGGGTTGGAAAAATACGTTAGCTATATGCTGGTGAACACGTATGGCTCAATAAAAATTTTGAATGACGATTATAATACAAATATAGTTTTCTTGACAATCTCAGCGGAAGCATTTCTACTTCCGGTATATGTACCACTGCCCTACACACACAACGGTATTCCCCGAGCCAAACGGCCCTAAACTGAGAACTGGTCATGACCGTTGCAGCCCGCGGCTTCATTGCCTTTGATTGATTGATTGGGCTTTAACAGTTATGTTTGGATCTAGACACATGCGTATTCGGTCTAAGTTGATATTATTCTCTACTTTGTATTATAATGTTTTAGAGATTACGCGATCTCATGTAGACATTGATTGACTCGTTAAGACAAACACATGTTCGTCTCATTGAGTATAAATATGTTTTGACTGATTAAAAAGGTTGACATATTCACCTGTACCGTCGGTATTGAAAACCTTGACTGATCGATTGATTGATTGTGAATGATATTAACCTATACATAAATAGGTTCGTATGAATGTTTTGAATGATGTTAAGCTATGATTGTAAGCTTAACCTTGAAATCGTTTATCTTTGATTGTGAATGAAAACACTTGTTTTATGTGACGTTTGATATAACATGCTTTGGCCTAATAGGTTCTATCATGTTGGTAAGTTTCTCCAGGTAAGTAAACAGGTCCCTCGGTTGATTGGGATTTATGTGAATTACTTTTCCTTAGGCAAGAAACTTACTACCAATGATATCCCCCTTCCAGTTACTACATGCCCGTCAAAATATCTCTTTTTTTTAACATTACTTCATCATGAAGTAACGTTTATGAAAACATGATTGTGAATGATTTTGTAAAATACGATCAAGGTTAAAGGTCATAGCCTCGATTGATAGTCTAAGCTATAATTCAAATAACTTAAACATAACTCCTACCTTATTTCGAATGCTTAGATTGATAATAAGAAAAAGGCAGGATCTTGATCTACTCGCTTAAGTGATTGCTACTTGATTATAACTTCGTTTCTTGCACGAATTACGAGAAAACAACACGTCGGCTTGTTACGGCAATGGGGTACGCTTTCCAATGCTATGTGCGTGTAAAGAGAGGTGTATTTTGGGATGAATGGAGCTCATGCCCGTCACCCCCCTTTTATAGCCAAAATTGGACCCCGTCGCAGTACGCGACCGGTTCTTTGGGACCTGTCGCGTACCGCGGCGCCACAATTTTACGCCGCCTTATGCGGTGGTGACACGTGGCCTGTCACATTGCGCCACGTGTTGACACGGTGTTGGACACGTGTCCGGTGACTCACCAAACCCGTCGCGCTACGCGACGGGTTGAGTGTTACCCCGTCGCGTACCGCGATGGAACAACATTTCAGAATTTACACTTTTGGTCCCTATACTTTCTAAGTGGGTATATTTAGGCTTAAATTAAAGAGGGTAAAAGACGCGGTGTTACATCCTCCCCACCTTTTGAATAATCTCGTCCACGAGATTTATTGGATAGATTTGGATACTTTTTCTTCATTTCTGACTCGAGTTCCCACGTATACTCGGGTCCTCGTCTTGAATCCCATTTGACTTTCACAAGCTTAAGTCGTTTGTGCTTGAGAAACTTGATCATGCTATCTTCTATTTGAATCGGTTTTTCTACAAATTTAAACTTCTCGTTGATCTTGACATCTTTTAACGGCATTGCAAGGGTTCCGTCGACTAAACACTTGCGTAGATTGGATACGTGAAACACGTCGTGAATTCCTTTCATCTCCTCGGGTAACTCTAGTCGATAAGCAACTGGTCCGATTCTTCAAGTATCTTGAATGGTCCAACGAATCCTGGACTCAATTTTCCTTTCTTTCCAAATCGGACCACACCTTTTCTAGGCGACACTTTCAATAATACTTTATCGCCTTCCTTAAACTCTAATGGCTTGCGACGAAAGTCCGCATAACTCTTTTGTCTATCTCTTGCTGTTTTCAAACGTTCACGAATTTGTATAACTTGATCAGTAGTCCTTTGGACAATTTCAGGTCCTGACAACTGATTATCACCTGTTTCTGGCCAACATACAGGTGTTCTACACTTACGCCCATACAATGCTTCGAATGGTGCTGCTTGGATACTTGTATGATAACTGTTATTGTAAGAGAATTCCATCAGCGCAAGATGAGTGTCCCAACTTCCTCCTAAGTCAATAACACAGGCACGAAGCATATCTTCTAAGGTTCGAATTGTACGTTCACTTTCGCCATCAGTTTGGAGATGATATGCGGTACTTAAGTTTAGTCGAGTCCCCATAGATTTTTTGAAAGCTTGACCAAAAATTTGAAGTGAAACGACTATCTCTATCAGAAATGATGGATAGCGGCACACCATGAAAGGATACTATGTTTTCGACATATAAGTGTGCTAACTTATCCATACTAAACGTTTCTTGTATCGGAATAAAATGGGCAGACTTAGTAAGTCTATCTACAATAACCCAGATCGCATCATTTTGACGAGAAGTCTTAGGTAATTTTATGATGAAATCCATAGTTATCATACCCATTTCCATATCGGGATTTCCGGTTGTTGTAGTAATCCTAACGGCTTTTGATGTTCAGCTTTCACATTTGAACACATCAGGCACTTAGCTACATACAAAGCAATGTTTTTCTTCATCCCAATCCACCAATAATCATCTTTTAGATTATGATACATCTTGTCACTTCCTGGATGCATCATATACTTTGACTTGTGTGCTTCTTCTAAAATTTTATCTCTTAGACTTCCGATCATCGGTACCAAATCCTTGTACCGAGTCTAAGTATTTCATCACTTCCTTTAACTAGTTGATCAATTGTACCATTCTCTTTTTCAGCTTTAATATTTCCTTCTTCTAGTGCCAACTTCTGAGCTTCTTTGATATGGCTGGCTAGATCGATTTTAAGTTCCAATATAAGAGCTCGAACTCTCTTTGGTTTCTCATGTTCTTTTCTACTTAAGGCGTCAGCTACCACGTTGGATTTTCCTTCATGATATACGATCTCACAGTTGTAATCATTAAGTGTTTCCATCCAACGCCTTTGTCTCATATTCAATTCCTTCTGATCGAATATATGCTTCAAACTTTTATGATCAGTGTATACCGTGAATCTTACACCACACAAGTAATGTCGCCATAACTTCAACGCAAAAATTATAGCGCCTAATTCAAGATCATGCGTGGTGTAATTCTTTTCATGAGTTTTCAATTGTCTTGAAGCATAAGCAATCACTTTCTTTCCTTGCATCAAAACACTTCCCATTCCTGTGTGCGAAGCATCACAGTGAATGATAAAGTTTTCTAGCCCTTCTGGCAAAGCCAGAATCGGTGCATTAGATAACTTTTGTTTTAGTGTTTCGAATTCTTCCTCTTGCTTCGGTCCCCATTCAAATTTAATTGCTTTTCTTGTGAGTGAAGTTAATGGGACCGCTATTCGGGAGAAGTCTTGAATGAATCTTCTATAGTATCCGGCAAAGCCTAGAAAACTTCGGACTTGAGTCGGTGTCTTGGGTTTCTCCCATTTGGTTATAGCTCCAATCTTTGCTGGGTCTACTTGAATACCTTTCTCGTTTATAACATGACCAAGAAATTGAACTTCGGATAACCAAAATTCGCACTTAGAGAATTTGGCGTACAATTTCTCATTTCTTAAGGTTTTAAGTATAATTCTGAGATGAACTTGATGAACGTCTTTGGATTTCAAATAAACAATGATATCATCGATGAAAATAATAACAAACTTGTCAAAGTATGGTTTGCAAATTCGAATCATCATGTCCATAAAAGCTGTCGGAGCATTAGTGAGTCCAAAAGGCATAACGGTGAACACATAATGTCCATATAGGGTTCTAAATGCCGTTTTAGGGATATCTTCTTCTTGCACTTTCAACTGGTGATAACACGATCTAAGATCAATCTTTGAAAAACAACTTGCTCCTTGAAGCTTATCGAACAAGTCGTCTATTCTTGGTAATGGATACTTATTCTTGATCGTTACTTTGTTCAGTTCTCTGTAATCTATAAACATCCTCATCGATCCGTTCTTCTTCTTTACGAACAAAATTGGGGCTCCCCACAGTGAGGAACTCGGTCGTATAAATCCTTTCTCCAAAATTTCATCTAACTGTTTCTTTAGTTCTTTCATTTCCGTTGGTGCTAGACGATAAGGTGATTTGGCAATTGGTGATGTTCCTAACACTAGGTCGATCTTAAATTCTACTTCTCGATCAGGCGGGGATCCTGGTAGCTCATCAGGAAATACATCTTAAAATTCGGACACTATTGGCACTTCCTCCATCTTCTTTGGTTCGGGTTCTTTGGTTACATAGGCTATGAATGTGAGGCATCCTTTACCTATGCAATGACTTGCTTTGATCTTGGAAATGATTCCTACTTTTCCTCCTTCTTTATCTTCAGTTATACGATGGTTTTGTTATTGGGTGTGCGAATATCGATGGCTCTATCGTTACATAGGATACGGGCTTGATTAAACGATAACCAATCCATACCTAAAACTACATCAAAACCTGCTAATGTCATAGGTAATAGTCGTACAGGTATGACGTGATTGGCTAAAGAAATTGTGGCATTATCTAAAGCCTCAGTTATTCTGCTTACATTGCATCAGCTGTTTCGACTTCGTAATGTTTATCTAATTTAACTAAGGGCTCATTTAATAGACTACAAAATTTATAATCTATAAAGCTTTGGTTTGCACCCGAGTCAAATAAAACTCTAGCATAAACATTATTTATAGGAAACGTACAGGTGATCACGTCTGGTATATCAGCTGCTTTCTGGGTGTCTAACATAAAGGCACGAGCGTTTCCTTTCTTGGCTTCGGTCTTTGTACCGCTGCCACTTGCACCAACTGTCACTACCGTTGGCTTCTTCTTTGGACACTCAGTACTGTAGTGTCCCTACTCGCCACACTCAAAGCATACTCCTGTCTTTTTCCTGCAATCTGCTTCCGAGTGTCCCGGTTTCTTGCAAAATCCACATACCACTGTGTTAGTTGGTCGAAGACATCTACCGAAATGTCTCCTATCGCACCACTTGCAAATGGGGCGACTATACACAAATCCCCCTTCTCTTTTCTTCTCCGTCTTTTTCACCTTTCCAGCCACACTTGTTTTTCCATCATCCTTCTTCTTCTCATCTCGGTTCCTCAACATCCTGTCCATCAAATATCCGGCCAACTCCATGACAGATTCCGTCGAAGACGGCATATGTGACCGAACTAAATCACAGATCTCAGGTTTATATGAACTTGTTTTGACCCATTACTTGATCAGAGCGCATAATAATTATTCAACCGTTTTGGATCGATATGATCAATGATACTAACAGGATAAGTTGAGACGACATAAGTTGAGACTTGAGACAAAATCAATATAAAAAAGTCAACTTTCTAGATTAATGTATACAGTTATGGAAAAAAAACCAATCTATGCAGTTATCAAACTGACTTTTCAATATTTACATATATTAGTAGTAGACAAAACAAACAAGTTCCTAAAAATATTACAGACATCCTTGGGCCTTGACATCGTTGATCTTTTATCATCACTAAATTGCTGCAAGCATTTTTTACATCTATAAGTTCTTAAACATCCGACGGGCTTTCAAACAGTTTGTTCACCGGATTTTCGAGCTAGCTGCTGTACCATTATTATCGTTCATGTAATCATGTTTGAGCTATTCGGTCATGCTTCATTTACACTATCAGTTGCCAGTGGTTTACTATTAGTGGTGGGGTCCATCCTATAACTGTCATATGCTCTTGATGAGAATCCAACGGCTGAACTGAACAAGGGTTGCATAGAGCACTGTTTGTTAAATATTTACGTAACGAGACCCGACAAACAGGACATGTGCAGTGTTTCTGCAGCCATATGTCAATACATGATGAGTGGATAATATGCAGTTGATAGCTTCTAGTTAAAAGATTTAAGTATTAACTTAACATTTTTAATTTGCTTTCAATATAGTTCACATGTCACATCATTGATCCATTGAAGCAACCAAACAGTTTAAGAAAAAAGTTCTATACATTTACACAGATGAGCTTGACTACTTCCAATTCGATAAAGTTATATACATTTGAAGTGTATAAAAATGATGAGAACTGTGTGAAAACAAAGTTCTATGAAGCATTTTAAACAAGTTTATCACACTTTAAAGTAAAATGAATTAATGAAGTAGTTTCATACATTTACAGCCAATGAGCTTGATTACTTCCACTTCAATTATATTATTTCTTACAAAATTTAATATCTTAAATAAATATGTAAATACTTATAAAATAATTAATATACATTATTAAAAGAAACTAAAATACATTAAAATCTTATGTTCTGGTTCGGTTTTATATGGTTTGAAATTTTTAAAACCGTAGACCAAACTGTTATTTATGGTTTGAAATTTTTTAAAACCAACCAACGGAAAGGTTATACAAAAAACCGACTTTTAACCGATCTAAATCCCGTTTAATCCATACTATAATAGTTAAATTATTCTCACCTAAAGATTGTGTAAGATAAACTTTACACATGTAACGCGCCAAAACGACCCGTTTACTAATTATATTATAGGATCTTGCATAACCCATTTACTTGTACATTTAAACCGATAACACACTCTCCAATAGTGAATGGAATCAATTTAATTCAGCAATATATGTTATTCGCCTTTAACTTATTTTTAGATAACTAATATTGTTGTGCAGCGCATTCTGCGCAGCTGCGTTCATCGACTGATTTGACCCACTAAATGACCTTACTTTTTTCTGTTCTAAGCTTTTACAGAAACTAGACTCCTCAAGGTTTCCAATCATATAAAGAAAACTCTAAACGGATACTCGGTTGATTTTATATGATTCTTTCAGTTTCATTCACAAACCACCGGTTTTTTTTGGGTTCGCTTATTTCGGTTACAGATCAGTTTTTTCAGTTTCACTCACAAACCACCGATTTTTGTTTCAGCATCCATCCCTGGTTTGGTTTTAGATATCTCCAAATTACATGTGATGCAAAACGTCAAAACATAACTTCTAAAGATATAGAGCATAATGTATTTTTTAAATGTTATGCCTTTTGAAAGCAAAAACTTTAATCAACAAAATTATCCATTCCAAAATTCAACTAAACAACCGACTACACCATCATTATAATTAATTAAAAAACAGGACAACAATTCAACACCTTCTTGCTACAAATCGTAAACAGTAATCAAAATAACCGGAAAACCCGAACCATATTTATAGCACAAAAGTGTTTCAATTTTTAACCCTAATTGACCAATTAATCTGCAAATCTGAACTATTCAAATCATAGCAGAACCCAAGAGGCTAGGAAAAAAATCGACGAGTGTAGGGAGACAGAAATCGTACCTGGTTGTGACTGGAATCAAACAGAAATCGAGGATGATGGTGGTGGTGTGCATTACTCGGTCACCCTGAAGAGAAGGAATGAATGATGTGTGGGCAATTAGGTCATCTTTTCATTCAGTTCCCATTCAGCAATGTTTTAAAACTGAATGGTTAAGAGCCTCATTCAGCATTCAGATGTGAGCTTGGAATGAAACAAACAGTCTTATGTCTGAGGGAATCAGACTCCAAACCCATTCAGACCCATTCAGATCTCAAACAAACACACCCTTAGTCTGATGGAAGTTCAGCCTGTCAGCCTTGTTTCGTTTCCAATCACCGTTAGAGGGATTTTCCTTGTAATACCTTGATTTATTTGAATTATATTTATTGAAGATATAACGGGGCATATTCCTCTGGTCATGACCGTAGTATGGGACATACGAACGGTGTGGGCAGTTTCTCGCAGTGTGACTAGGAATGCCACAGTTAAAACATGTTTACCTTTTGATATAGAAACCGTTGTAGTCTAATCCTGGTCTTGACATGTTGTGTGGGCCAGTTTGTCCCGCTTTGGATTTAACATTAGATTTGTCATAATTATGAATACATGAACTTCCTTCTTTAAAAATCTTAGGTGATAATTGTTTATCCAAACCTTTATTTTTATCAAATTTATTTGAAACCACACCACCAGTTTTAGAAGTTTTTGAAAAATCAACCACACAATTGTCTTTGCTCTTAAAAAACAGAGCCCACACAAACATTTGTAGCAACAGAATTCAAAATAGGCAAATTTAACGAAACATTAGAGTTAATTTCTTTATTATTCAAAATAGATAGATCAACCTCCTCATTAGTCCAATCCTCAACAATTACTTCATCCGCACGTGAAGAAAACACATTAGTTTCGTTCACCCTTGAGGTTGATTCAGTGGCTTTGACTTAACCAAGAGCACTTTTTCCATTAGCAGTCGGCTTACCATACTGCATGAACTGTTCCATTTCTTCCTCTTCTTTGATAAGAGGAAGCCGAGTTTAATTGTCATTATATGGATGAGGAACCACATTGTACCCAATACCCTTACCCTTGTTTTCTTTCCATTTTAATTGCTTTTCAATCAAGGACTCAACAACAGCACTAGAGACATTGAATTTCTTAAAGTTGAATTCAGCATTTTCAAAAATGTTTCTAATTCGGCGGTTAGCTCGACAATTTTTTTTTTGGAATCATTTTAAGGCTTTGAGAAATCTTTTTGTTGTCCCTCTAGTTTATCTATAAAGTTTTTTCGAGTTTTTTAAGGGTGAAATTTTCATGTTTTATTCCCTCCATTTCTCTAACTAGATTACTATTGTGAGTTTATATAAATCTACCTTATTAACACAAGAATGAGAGCACAATTCAGAACTTACCTCGGATGAGCTGGAAGAAATGAAGGCCATGAAAGAAAACTGAAGATCCTTACCTTGCTCCTCTAAATCATTTCCTTATTTAGTGACATCAATCCGGGCAAAGTTAGCAGTCTGATTGCTGATGTTGAGTGCTGCCATCTAGTCATTCCAAGAAAACTATTTAGCCACCAATCCCCGCTCACCCTTATTTAAACCAGATGCATTCTCTCCTTTTGCACTACTCATCGAAACTAATGCCCTTTCCCTGTTTCCCTCCTTGGTTGATTTCGTGCATTCGCGAGCAAAGTGACCCGGCTCATGAAAGTTATAGCGCCTCAAAGTGTCCTTGTTAAATCACACCTTCTGATTAGCTGGCATATTCCAGTTGTTTTTGCATGTTCCCATGGTAAACTTCTTAGCTTTAAACACTGCAATGGCTATTAGCCAAGAGATATCCATTTCGTCCACATCATCAGTATGGATTTGATCCAGCTCAGCAACTACAATTGGTTGTACCAAATCTCCAGCAAGAAAAGCATTGTAGCAGTTCATGAAACCTGCCATTGAGGCGATGTTTTCTTGAGTCACCTTTGAAATAGCAGGAACCTGAGTGGGAGACTAACTGGAGAATCCAATAGTTGATTGAGGTTTAGTTGCAGGAGAAAGTTGTTGAAAGAATATAGAAGTAGGTTGTGGTGGTGGTGGCTGAGTAAATTGACCTTGAGCATATTTAGAAGCTGTTATGAGATTGTTGTGGCTGAGTATACTGACCCTGAGAGGATTTGAACATAGAGAAGTTATCTTATGAAATGAGAGCATTATTGAAGCAACACTGTAACCAGCCGCATTGTAGGAGTTAGCATGATTTATGGCACACTGCTTATTATCCAAGTCAAAGGATTTAATGATTTCCATCACCTCCGAAAAAGTTAGTCTAGCCAGATCCTTTGTCTTCTTGATCACTGCAACATTCATGTCCCAACTTTGTGGCAGAGGGTTGACCGGCTTGTTATTTGTTTCAATAGATGTCAGATTTATGTTTGCAGACCGCATTTTATTGACCAAAGTTATAAATCTTTGAAGTTGTGTCTCCAAGGACTCTACCAGCATATGATTGAACATGTTAAACTTTTGTCGTAACAGATCTTGTCGACTTCTTCTCATATCCTCATACACCTCAATAAAGGCTTCCTAAAATGCCTTTGCAGACTGTAGCTCTATTCAGGTGAAAGTGACATTGTTAAGGTAGCAAGAGCCTTCTCATCCTCTTCAATCTTTTTAAAATCCGTGTCGAAGTATATTTCGACGGGCTTTATGTAAGGTCCCGTTACCGGTGCCTCACATTTGGGCGTTGGATTTACTCATCAACATAGTTCAGTTCATCAGAGTTAATAAAAACATAAGTGGAATATAAAAACTTTCATAAACATTACATTAATCCATAACTTGTCTTAAAATAAACATCTTGTCTTTCAAAATATCATAATGTTAAACATAAACATCTCGAGTCTTCCGATGTCAGCCTCTTAATCAATGCCATGTTTTCCCCTCAAGCGAGCCGTCTCATTCTACTCACCTGCGTGCATACTAAAAGTCAGCTACACTGAGTGAGTTCTAGTTAATAACATACATACTTTACTTACATACATACATACTTTCATTCATACTTTCATAATTCAAATTCTACTTTACTTTATTCTATTCTGCCTCGGATATTATTAGGGTCCGGTCCCATTTCTGCCTTGGATATTATTAGGGTCCTGTCCCTTTTCAGCCTCGAGATTATTAAAGGGCTCGGTCCCTTTTCTGCCTTGGATATTATTAGGGTTCAGTCCCTTTTCTACCTTTCTATATCTTACGTTCATTCATAACATACATACGTATCATTCATAATTCATACATAACATTCATATTCAATATTATAACTTGGCAGTACGTGCAATATCCGAAGATTGTCTGGAACGTCATGCCCCACCTTCCCGCACTTGTAGCATGCGGACCTTGCAGAACAGTCTGGAGCGTCATGCCCCACCTTCCCGCACTTGTAGCAAGCATTCGTACCGAACTTGCGCTCACCAGCATGACTCTTCCCACACTTATAACAAACATCCGAACCCTTACCCCATCTGCACTCACCACCGTGTGCCTTGCCACAAGTCTTGCACGATCTGTTCTCCCAAACTCTTGGTTGCTTGTTCTTAGGGTTCCACATTTGGGTACCGGGTCGTTTAACAGGAGCGACTCATTTCTTCTCTTTCTTCTCACCTTCCACCACTACATCATCTGCAGCCAGGTCTGCATAAACCATCTCTGCGAGTTCGACAACAAAGTCAAAGGTAGCAGGTTTACTTTCCCAGACTAGTATGCGGACTTTCTTTGGCAACCCCCTCACATAGCACTTGATTCTCTTCGCTTCGGTGTTAAGTATATTAGGTACCAACCTAGACATTCAGTTGAACTTGATGGCATACTCACGATGAGTCATCGTCCTAGCTTTCAAGTTTAGGAACTTAATCTCCGCCCTTTCAACCTCGGCGTCATCACAGAATTTTTTCATAACCAGTTCTTTCATATCCTCCCACTTCATAGCTTTGATTTCCTCTGGGCTCTTCCTCTGCTCTACCGTTTTCCACCAGTACATTTCTTCTTCACCGAATGACTGAGTAGCGTAACCCACAGCTTGGTCAGGACGGCACTTGCTAATGCGGATAAATTTATCCATGGCGGTTATCCACTGAAGAGTAGTGATTGCTTCTCCCAAACCAGTCAGCTTCGGTGGGTCTTGTTGGATCCCGGAATAACACTCAATCAATAACAATAAACAGATCTCAGATCTGTGAATATCCGATTACCACTATTAAAGATCTAGCTCATAATTTACCTTGATTTAATGTTACGTATATGTATATATTATCAATGGATTAAACGAATAATGTTAAGGTGAAGCTTGAGAGAGAGCAATTACTCAAAATTACTTTTGAAAAACTTTTCTCCAAAAACTTACATTAAAGTGAACAGTGGTTCACTATATATAGAAGGCGACCTGGTTCGCTAACATCCCCTAGCGAACCAGCTTCCCCTTCGTTACATAATTTTACATAACGAACCACCCCTGATTCGTTAACATCCCCTAACGAATCAGGAGGGTATACATAATAATGTCTTAGTTCGCTAACATCCCTAGCGAACTAGACTTAACCTTAACGAACTAGTCTTAGTTCGCTAACATCCCTAGCGAACTAGACTTAACCTTAACGAACTAGTTAATAATAAACATTAAATATTATATTATCTAATAAATAAACATTAACGATAAATACAAAGACTCTAGACGCAAAACCGTGCACTAACAGACCCCCCCCCTCGTCTTGAGCTCTTTGTGTTTAACTTATTTGAAGAACTTGGACTACCAGTCTCTGCAACTATAAATTTCATGTTCGTGACACACACGAATGACTCGTTGGAATTGCATAGCCAGGACGTAATCTTCTTGGCGTTCAAACAAAATCTGCTTCCTGTGTAGCACGTCGTTGTCTGTCTCTGATAAATTAACCAACCACATAGGGTTGATTATTTTGATGAGCTCGGTCTGCAGTCCTCGACCACGAACAATAACGGCTTCGCCAGTACGATTGTCATAGTACCAACGGTTGAAAGACAGATAAATATCTTGAGGCATTGTCTTTACAGGAACCTTTTTCATTATCTTTGGTGGCTTCACTTTCAAGACAAGTTTCTTCCAGCCGGTCCTTGGATCAATCTCATCAATGCGCTTACGTCTTGGGACCTGGGGCTTGAAGAATTTGAAGCCATGATTGACCTCGAACAGTAAGTGTTGATGAAACCACTCAGCCGTTCGGTGACCCCCACGATTGATAAATGGACGTCTCGCGAGGGTACGTACATCCCAACGCGGTAGAGTTAAAACATCCATTATCCTCTCGTAATACTGGACACCCTTTTCCCACTTGACTATACATACTTTAAGGTCAGAGTCATAAGCCCATGAAACTATATCACCGTGTACCTTTGAAACAGTCTTGAAGGTAGTCACCTGATTAGTCTCAATCCAAGCGGCAGCAGTATCTTTTCTTTCTTGATCTACATAACGATAAGCACTGATAATTTTACCCACTTTATGACATTTGAACCATCTTTCTACGTCATCATCAGTCACTTCTTTGAGTGAAGGAACTGTTCGCTGCACAACCTTTTCCAGTTCATCCTCAGTCTCCTTAATTACATCTTCATGAAATACCGGAGCACCTTGATCAACGTTTGCGTGTTGATACAAGTCCGGGTACTCTTCAGCTGTCACATCCTCCATCTCAATCTCTTCATCCTCATAAATAAAATCTGTATCCATATACAACGGATCAACTTCCAATTCTTCCTCAGTGATCACTTCGACATCGGGCTCAGTCTCTAAATCAACTGATCGTCATTCAGCCCAAGCAAAATCGAAATCTGCTCCCGTGTCAAGGATCTAACCACAAACTCACCAACCTCTATCTCATCTCTAATTACCACACTACAAACTACCCCTGATCCATCAACAAAAATCACTGTGTTAGCTGCAATCATTTCAATTGGCTTGGCAGCTGTTGGATCTTGATAAATAATTATCTGCTTGTTCGAATCATCACCGCCACTAACATCTGCACCAGAGGATGAACCATGCGATTGTTTAGGCTCACCTCCTGCATCAGACTCGTCAGGATCGTCATCGTCATTCTTAAGTTTCTTGAGGGCATCTTCTTTACAACTTAATTGTAAAATCAACTCTTCTTGTTCTTTTAATTTCACCCCCTGAGACTCAACAATCGTACGTAATGACTTAGTCTCTTTTTGACAAAAAGTAATAAAAATCATCATTTGTCGTTGATTCTCCATGAGTCGTTCTTGAGTTTGACGGTCAGCTGCCATTTGATTTTCATATAGATGTAGCAGATTTAGCAGCATTTCAGTTTGACGACCTGGTGGCAAGTTGTATACGGATGGATGAACAGGTTGAACAGGTCCTTGAGGTCGAGTGATTCTCATGAATGAGACATCACTAGGTGGAGGTGGAGGAAAAGTAGTTGTTGGCGGAGGAGGAGGTCCCATTGATGTAGCAGAAGATACTGTAGACAATGCAGCAGGAGGCCTCGGTATCTCGGTTAACGCCATTTGAGAAATAAGACCGAGCCTCTCATGGGACACCAACGTCGTTGTCAAGGTAAGCATCGGAGTGCTAGTAGTTAGCAGCACCGCTGAGCTTTAAGAAGTTGATTGACGTGGTGGTGGGGTTCCAATGATTACCCCAGCCCCAGCAGACACACGGGGCTTCTTAGATGGTTCACTGGTAGCTACAGCTTTACCTTTTCTTTTTTTTTCCAGCTGAGCTTTTATGGTGGCAGCTAGAGCAGCATCGACTGCATCCTGTTGTTCTTTAAGAGCTCTTTCACCAGCTCCACCATCACCATCACCATCATCATTGTCACCATCATCTCTCCACCATCATTGTTCCCACCTTCTCCCCCTTCACGCTCGGAATCCGAATCATCGTGGATCCAGCGCTCATTAGGAGGACATACGTAATCTGGATTGATTATATGACCAATCATCCGTTTATCTTGTGGCTTTTCTTTTCTATAAATTAACATACGATGCACCGTTTCAGCTTTCATATGTTCCATATCAAGAACATCGTTCACCAACGATCGATCAATCACCAAGTTCGGGATCAAATCCTGAATAATTAGCTGTAAAAAGCGAGGGTACATCAAGAACTTCTTTAACGGTAGAGTTTGCTGAACTTGCTCTTTCAGATGATCAAAGATGAGTTCTGAGTAGTTGAAGGGCTTGTTCAGGATTAGAGCAACAAATGCCGATTGTAAACTTAGTCTACACTCATCAAAACCACCGCGACGTCCACTCATACAGTGAAGTAAAACATGCAGCAGATACTTGTATGGTGGACACAATCCATTCTTGTTCAACATAGATTTACGAATATCACCTCTGTAATTCAAGCGTGTGAATAAACCCCTAACCAATGTCCTGTCAAATTCACTCGGGTAATCATCATTATCTTCAAATTGAAGTACCCGACGAATGACCTCAACATCAATCCTAATTGGAATCTGATTAATTGTAGCTCGAACCCAATTATTTTCCTCAACATATACCGCCGTGTTCCAAAACTTCCTGATAATACTAAGATACACTTTAGGTTTATCAGTGATTGCATAGTGTATCTTTGAACGTCGTAAGAAAGTCAACATAGCTCCAAACGTTCTCAAATCAGTCACATCTTGATCAACATGAGCACAAATGTTGTGCTTCTTATCGAACGGTAATAAGATCACTTCAGGTTGTTGATCTTGTTGTTGTGGTTGTCCTTGTGGAGGTTGTTCCTGTGGCGGTTGATTGTGTTGTTCTAGATCAGCCATGTTTTACTGTATAAATAAAACCAAATATGAGAATAGATATCAGAATATATAATCAAAAGATATGTGTAATTAATCTATTTACGTATTAGACGATTTAAATCCTATAATTAAAATAAATGAATATTGAAATTAATTTAGATTAATTAATTTTTTTTTTTTAAATGTCATTCGTTGGGAATCATACTGATTCGTTATAATAAGATAACAAATCAGGCGATTCGCTATCAAGTAAATGTTTTAACGAACTGAACATAGCGAATTACTATTTAATTTTAACGAACTACACGATAGTTCGTTATATTTTAAGTGAATTCAAATCTGATTCGTGTAACCATCTTATTCGCTTAGCTAGTTCGTGTAAAATCTTAAAGAATTGGACACGAAACAGTTCCAATTCGCTAAGACTAACGAATAGTCATAGTTAAGACTTGTTCTTTGACTTCAAAAAGTCAAGGTCAAAATTAGGATGAACACAGATAGTCAACTAGATGAACCCGGAAACGATTAGGCCATAACTATCGTCGAATCATCACAACAATGAGCTCGTTGTACTCGGAATTACATTCGTAATCGAAGATGAATGAGATTAAGACTCAAAATCTTTAATTACATAGGTTAGGCGAACCCACAGTAAACACCAATAACACAAAACAATAATTAACCCGGCAAACAACAATCAAAACATGATTGAAGCCCACCAAGGGTATCGGAATGTGATTCCGATCATAATGACATCAAAATCATACAGTTATGAACATAAGTTATACACAAATGGGTTTCAAAACTTCAGAAACCCTTAAACTCCTAAATTTCATAATTTAACTATCAACACATAGCCATTTTTGACGAAAATTATATCGCCATGATCGACTATACCTTAGATACCCAAATATATCTTTGAAATATCCAAACAAGAAAGTCGAGATTTCAGAGAAAATTTGAATAAAGTATCTTAACGATGAAGAAAGAAGACGAACAGTGAACGCCTGTTCATTTCCTTGTCTTATATAACATAGCACGCAACCCAAGGTACAGCTTGGACGAATTAGACGATTCGTTTAAATTAAAGTCAACGAATTGGCTCATTCGCTAACTCAATTCGTTACCTTATGTTGGCGAATCGCTACATGATTCGTCAAATTAAAGTAGCGAATCAAATCTTGATTCGTGATGCGATTCGTTAAATATACATAACGAAGGGATGATTCGTTACAGAGTGCGGAAGCGAATTAGGTTAGCGAACCAGAAGCTAGTTCGCTAAAGAATCACCTGGTTCGTTATCCATAAATAACGAATTGGATTTTAACGAATTAAATTCTTTTATTTAATTTTAAATTAAATAATTAAATGAATTAATTAAATGAATTAATTAAAGAATTAATTAAATAAATAAATTAGGTTATCGAGAAATCCTTTTATCCCGACAACCAAATACGTTAAGAAACGTTTCAGATTTCCGAAACATAACTTAAACTTATTTAAGTATTTTGTACAAAGAAGACGAAAATATTTTTGGTATTTTGCAAAATTTTAAAGAATTGATTTACAAAAGAAAATATCCGGTCCTGCTAAAAATATACAATCTTTTTGTGTTTTTCAATGATTTTATCAAAAACAGTACATATTTTTGTATTTTTGTTGAGTTTGAGCAGAGAATCATATTGACCAAATTGCCCTTCCATCAAAGTTTTATATTTCAGCGATATTATGACTGGCGATAAGTCGGTCATTGGTATTATTATCCACATAAATCTAATAACACACATTCAAGTATTTTTGTGATATGATTAAATAGTTCAATTAAAGCACAGAATATCAGAAACTATCAGCCTCTAATCTCGGTTCAAGCTTAATTTGATTTTTGCCAAATCACCCCAACTTGACTTAAACCATTTTATTGTTGATCAAAATTTTGATACCTATTTTTGAAATTTTGAGCAATGCACCAAGTTTCCTTTACTTTGAGTGAATATGCACGAGTCCATCTGTCGGCTTACATACATTGTACCCCCTGGGGTCCGTTTCTTAATGGTATTAAGACGCACGCAAGGGAGGAACAATTGTATGACTAACAGCGGATTTTGATCAAGTCAGTAATTTATATTGTACGAAGTACAACGGTGATCAAGTTTAATGACTTTGAGTTTGCTCTAGAAGGCGAGTGAAATATTCATGCTTATGAATACCCAGATGGTTATGCCGCATAAAGACTCACAGTGTCCAGAATCTTAACGCTTGTTATTTGCTTTATTTTATTTTTGGTGATCAACAAATATAAGGCTTGAGTATGACTGGTTGTTACTGTTAGGACCGATCGGGAGACGGTTTCCCAACGATTCTCGGGGGCAACGTGTTAGAGTGCGGAATCCTACTAACACGGCGACTCGGTGGTAATCAACGACACAAACGGTAGCAATTCCTAGGATGATATGACGACCAGGTGCGGAGGAAAGGACCGAAGGGGTTGACGGGCAGAGAGGATTTCCGGGGAACAGGTCGGCTGTGTATGTGTGTTATATGTGCTCTATGTTTCTGAAAATCCCTAAGTAACGTTTATATATCGAAGACTCATTCGATCGGATGAGTCTCTCATTCGATCGAGTGAAGCTTTGTTCGATCGAATGAGCCTGGTTCGATCGAATCAACCTTTTGTTCGATCGAACCAGTTTTCGTTTGACATTTACAATACGTTAACTAGGTTTCACTATCTTTAGTCTCACGCCGACCTACCCTGATAGAACTGGGGACATATATATGACATTTCATGTCCTAACAAACTCCCCCTTGGAGCCAGTTCTATTTATGTTTTAACCAATCGAGATTTCTTGCTCGACTGCAACTCCCCCTTGGAGTTATCTCTCCCTCTCTGTTCTCAAAGCTAGTGGTGCCCTCATTGCATCCACCAAACTCCTGTCTTCATGGAGTTATCTCACGATCCAATGGTGCAGTCCGTCAGACTTACCATAGGTTCCACATATCATGAGATGCTGTCAAATGGAATATAAGATTAACATTTAAGCACAGTTGTAGTAGATTATCAAACATGAAAGTAAAGCATAATCTAGCACAATATTCCAAAGTATATTAAAATCACTCCAAAAACAATTACAACCAGAAGATAAAACTTTGAATTACAAAGAAACCAAATAAACAAAACATATAACAATTAATCACTGGTTCCCTGTGTATATTTCTTCTGTTGTTCCTTCCAGTTAGATCCTGCATGTATGTCATAGGCAAAACAGATCCTAATGACATTTCTGTACTTTAGCGCTTGCTCCATGTCGTCGGGGGCATAAAGAATTTCTGTCTTGTATAGAGTAAAAACATCCTCCCTTGACAAGTTGGTGAGCCACATAGGATCAAAAATGCGGATTGTGCTCCAATTACCATTGTCGTTGAGCACTATAACTGCTTCATGTAGTCTTCCGTCGTAGTACCAATGCCTGAACGATTTGTAGAAGTCCTGCTTCATCTTTCGTAGCGGAATCTTCTTCATTGTAAGTGGTGGCATGTACTTCAAAATGACTTTCGGCCTGTTGGTGATCGGATCGATCTCCTTTTTACTTGTATAACGCTTTGTCCTTTGCGGTGTAATCAATCTCCATTTTGAGTTGTATTCCTTTCGTAATACACTCTGATAGTACGATGCGAATGGAAATGAGCTTGCGTATAGCATGTCCAGGTAATTAAGACGATTAAGATCGTAAGTTGGAAGAGTCTTCAAGTCTGTGATTCGTTGATAGTACTCAACCCCCTTTTCCCTTTTGACAGCTACGCAGTTCAGGTCTTTCAGACACGCCCAAGCTAGGATTTCTCCAGAGGTTCTCCGACCCTTAGTATCATATGACTTTGTGTGAGGAATGGTCGGTTTCGCTTGGCGTTTAGACCTGATCTTTTCAAGAATAGCATTGAACGCTTTCTTGCATTCTTCTGTTTTGTCTTTAAATTCGGCTTGATCGGCTTCAGACGGCTGTTTCATAGCATTTGACCTTTCGTCAGCCTTCTTCTGCACTTCCTCCTCGTTTACGTTTTGAAAGAAGCTTGATGAGTTGGGAATATCGTCAGTTTGCGACGTGTAGTATTCAGGATATTCTTCCCTTGTCAAGTCTTCTATTTCGACATCTTCGAAGTGAGGAGGATCGACTTGTGTCGGATCAGCGGCCGTCGGTGATGGTGAGTCGGTTGAAGCAGCTGCAGCAGATGTGGATTCTGTTGAAGGCAAGGCCAGAACTTTGCCTGTTTCTTCGTTTGAAAACTCGAACATTTGCTCTAGCTCTTCTTCCGTGAAGTTGTGCGAAATCTCACCTTCTTCCAAGTCTCCACTTGAGAAGATTTGCTGTTCATCTGGGTTGTCCAAGAGATACGTGAAAAACTCCGCTGCTGTTTTTGACTGCAGCGGTTGGACATTTGATGTATCAGCATCACCTGCTTGATTAATAATCACAACACAGTAACACAAAAAAAAATTTTTTTAATAAACATATGTAATATCATAAACGTTAAGTACAAAACAATTACATATGACAATGGAATATAAATAAGGATTACAAGATTTAAACATTAAAATCCTCACTACATTCACTCAAAAATCACTCAGTTACCTTCACCTTCATCATCATCTGAGTTCAGCTCGTCGGTGTCCACATCAACATTAGCTGGACCTTCCAGACGAAGAACGTCTCCTTTAAGCTCAGTCACCTTAGCTTCAAGGTTTCTGTTTGACTCCACAAGGCTTTTATTGGACTCTACCAGGCTTTGATTTGACTCTTTGAGCTCTGTGATAGCAGATCCCTGTTCAGCAACAGTAGCAGTGAGCTGAGTGTTCTCAATCTTCAACCTGTCGTTGTCAGCTTGAAGTTGAGCCATTTGTTCATCTCTGATTCTGTTATGCTCTTCCTGCTGTGTCCTGAACATGAACATCTGCATCATCGCCTTGTGCAGGTCGGCAATTTCAGAAGCGACCTTGGGAGGGAGGGAGATATCCTGTTGAGGTTGAGGAGGAGGTGGCGGTGCGGACTGAGGTGTTGGAGGAGGAGCTTGTTGTGCTGGAGGAGCAGTAGAAGAGGTCCCAACTGATGGTAACATTGCGGGACGAGGTTGGCTGGGAAATAAATTCCTGTACTTTCGAGTAACCTTCCTCTTTTGTCTCTTCGCCGGCCTTTCTTCACCTGTCGGTTGATCAGCAGGCTGCTCCTCAAACACTACTTCTTCACCGGTTTCCAAATCTTCAACATTTAAGTAGGTATCAGCTTCCTTCTCTGCATCAGTCCTGGTGTCCTCAGGGACTACTTCGTCTTCAGTGTCTGATTCATCACTGGTTTTCTGATACGGAAGGTCCTCGACATCTGAGTCACTTGAGGTGTTCCTCCACTTCCTCTTTGGTGGAGCCTGATAAAACGGATTCGCCACATGCCCAAAACAACGTTTGTGTGGGGGCCTTGTTGGACGATCCTTGTACGACTTGAGACGGTTCAAAGTCTCATTCTTCATGTGGTCTAGCTTTACCACATCTCCGTCATTCTCTTTCAACAGCCCCGGTGCCTGGTCATCAACTATCATCTGCACAAACCTCGGGTACCGTAGAAACTTCTCACCCGCCCCTTGTTTTATGGTGATGTTTTCCACCATGTGACTGAATGTCATTTGAGAGAAATTGAAGGGGCGGTTCATCACGAGTGCTGCCACGGTGAATTGCATGCTCTCCCTTATCTTATCAAAACTTGTACGTTGAGGACCCAGACAGTGCATCACCACGTGCGCCAGATATTTGAATTCTGGGCACAAATTTGCTTTGAGAAGCAGACCGGCATTGAGATCGCCGTCATACTTCATGCGTGCGAAACATCCTCTCGTTGCTGCAGGATGTAATGTGGTCGGGTCAGAGTCTGTATCTGCAAACCCGCAGACATCTCTAAGAATCTGGGCAGAAACAACAATTTGATGCCCTCGGACTGTGGAGCGTATCACCGACGGCTCGACGGACTTGTCGTGCGTGGCGTTTCTCCAAAACTCCTGTTGAACCGACATTATCGGCTCAACGATCCTTGAGATAGGAATGAAGATCCTTGACCTCTTTAAAAACTTAATCATCTGCGCAAAGTCCTTGCCGTGACTTGATTTTTCATCTAAAAATGCCACAATGTTGTGTTTGATCGACGTTTTGTACGGAGCAATAACCTGTGCAGCTTCAGCCATTGAATCTGTATACATAGACATGTTAAAACAGACAGATATCTAAAAGACTGAATTTGTTAAAAAAAAAATTTTTTTTTTTTTTTTTTTTTTTTTTTTTTTTTTTTTTTTTTATTTTAATTTTAAACTTCTGGACTGGTTCGATCGAATTATAAAGGATTCGATCGAATGAACTAATCATCCGATCGAGTGAGACATATATTCGATCGATTTAGACTGGTTCGATCGAATGGACTCATTCGATTCCTTCAACCAGAACCCAGATTTCAACGAGACCCGAATCGGTTTTTCGACCGATTAACCACAATCAACATGTGCGAAACATTGAAAGATGTTGTTTACATGTTTTCCAATGACCCTCATGACCCGAAAACTCAAAAAAAAAAAACTCAGTTTTATTGTCGGGACCGTTTCCGACACCAAAAACGGCCCGAAAACCTATCGAAACGCGGACGAAAATCAATAAAACTTACATTTTTGAAATCTACGCGAAAAATTGAATAAACTGGTCGGATCAAAAAGAGGTTTTAGCACGATCGATTTTGAGAGGGAAATTTCAAATTCTTTTCGGATGAAAATGTCCGATCGAATGACTTCTGCTATTTATACAGATTTTTTTGACTCATCCGATCGAATAAACTTGTTCGCTTGACTCATCCGATCGAATGAGACACACTATTCGATCGGATGGATTTCTTCCCTCAAACTGATTTTTCACAATAACTTATCCGATCGATTTGGCACATTCGATTGACTGACTCGATCGAATGGCTACATGTTCGATCGAATGAGGAAAAGTTTTAGAAAAATTTGACTTTTAAACTTCTTATTCCCCGTCATCGATCACGGTGCTTTTGAACCTGCAAGAAAACTTAAACTTTTGACATTTGGTTAGTTAGCATAGAAATTTTCCGATTTTGTGAGCTCAGTTCCTGTAGAACATAAAGATCATAAAACGTTAGTAAACACACAGAAAATATCAGGTCCAACCAACTTCGGTTTTATTGCAACTTCTTCCTTCTCTCATTACACACTTGGTTGCGCAGATAAACGTTTAGCAACCTGCATGAGTTTTTCTTTCATTCCTACACACTGAATAAACATTTAGTAGGAACAGACAGGAATCAGACTACCTGTCACAATGATTTCTCATCGACTTTCAAACATTAAGAATAAAATAAAATAACCAAAAATAAAATCTTAATTATTTATTTACAGGGAGGGACAGGGATCAGACTACCTGTCACAATGATTTCTCATCGACATTAAAGCAGAATAAAATTAAAGAAAAATTAATTCAGAATAAAAATGTTTTTTGAATTTTTGTCTTGTTTCTTTTTATAATATTCAAACTGAAATAAACATCTGTACAAAAAAAAAAAAAAAAAAAATTTAAAACACATTATTTTTGGTTGAGAAGGATCTATAATAAGAAATCATACAGACGTATATGACTATCTACTGAGAATTTTTTTTTTTTTTTTTTTTTTTTTTTTTTTTTTTTTTTTTTTTTTAATATACGAAGTTGAACAAGACATAATGAATATTCTTTTTGTGAGAAAGATCCGAACAGGAATCATACTAATTAAGTGACTGTCACATAGATCCGTGTTGAGCTGTATTATGACATAAAGAAACAGGTTATGAGCATGAAAATAACTTAAAATGGTTTTCATCGTTTCTGTGATACGAGTTAGGTTCAATTATGTCTCAAAATTTAAGTGAATAACAACTCAGAGATTATGATGCCTCCTATCTATTCTCAAGGCGTATTTGGCTTTCCCCAAGTCACCTCGAATTGACCTTGACCCATAGTGTCTGATTAAGGTTGTAAGTGTCTTCATCTGCTTCCCGTTTTCTTTCTTACTCCATAATTGAGAAGTCTTGACATTATTAACTCTAGAATGTTTCAATAACTCATAAAGAATCATTTTTTTTTTTTTTTTTTTTTTTTTTTTTTTTTTTTTTTTTTTTTTTTTGAATGTTACATAGACTTCAGAGTAGTAAAACAATTGCAAGTCCCGAATCTGGATCACTGCAGTTTCTTCATGCACTATCTTTACGGGAATCAGAACACTTATGGGCTCGTGTATGACTGGGTAATCGCTTTTCTGCCTATCATTCGGAAAGATATATATGAAGACAAACAAAACTCTTAAGGAGTTTCCACGTAAAATCGAGTAGATTTAGTTTGTATCACATCTACTTTTACGCACCATAAAAAGCTACCATGACACACAATGACTGTTCTAAAGCCTTTTAAGCCTAATAACTTCACTAGTTAAGCACACAGAATCAGTATATCTATCATTTTCCAAGGTTGGATCAATTTCTCATTTTCTGAATATATATGAATGTCTTTTTAAAAAAATAACGTTTAAATTATTTCGCCCCGATCAAGTCAAAGTCTTCAGGTAAACGGCTATCCTGAAGATCCAATGGATCAACTGGACCGACCACATACGAGTATGTGTCCTTCTAACTAAGTATAACCGACTATTTTTCAGCGAAAGAATAAAAATCCATCAAAACCCGCCCCGATCACTTTCAGTCATCTGGTTAATGGCTATCCTCATAATCTACTAGTAGAAGTAAGGACCAAAACACATCCGAAAATGTGTCCATCAAACTGAGGTAACCGACATAATTTTAAGCGATAGTGATGTATAAAGATTTAATATAAGAAAAATGAAAATAAAGAAATAGCAAATCTTTTTGATGTCTCAATATGATAGCGTCTGTGTACTATCACCTTTCTTGTAACAAGATCAACTTCTCAAAATTTTGAAAATTTTTTAATGTTTTTGGATTTTTGTATTTTATATTGTTTTTGGTTTTTCTTGAACCTTTTCTCCCCCTAGAATTTATAAAAAACAAAATCTTTTTGGATTTTTTTTTCAAATTTTTAAGAAAAGAAAAATGAAAACAATTTAAATGATATCTTCAGGAACATCATCTGATATACGTTTAACGCCGTTGATCTCTAGTAAATATAAAAACCGTGGTTTATCAAATGCTTTAGTGAAGAGATCAGCGCGTTGTTCCTGAGTGGGGATTTTTATCACATCGATTAACTTCTTTTCGTAGCAGTCACGAAGGAAGTGATATCGAATTTCGATGTGCTTCGTTTTGCTAAAATGAACCGGATTTTTGGTAATTGAAATTGCAGCAGAATTATCAATATATATGGGAGTAGTAGAGCATTCAATACCGTAGTCACGCATTTGTTGCTGAATCCAAATAACTTGAGAACAGCAACTGGCAGCCGCAATATATTCCGCCTCAGCTGTTGAAGTGGAGACTGACGTCTGCTTTTTGCATTGCCACGTTACTAAACGACTTCCAAAGAACTGACATCCTGCTGTTGTTGATTTGTAATCGAGTTTACAACCACCATAATCCGAATCACTATACGCATGAAGATCGAAGTTGTCATCATAAGGATACCAAAGACCCCAATCTGGAGTACCCTTCAGATAACGCAAAATTCTTTTGACTGCAATCAGATGGGAGACCTTCGGCTTTGACTGGTAACGTGCACAGAGACACGTAGCAAACATTATGTCTGGCCTAGAAGCAGTCAGGTACATTAGAGATCCGATGATCCCTCTATAGTGAGTTGGATTGATCAATTCACCCTTCTCGTCAGGATTAATCCCGTGATTGACCTCTAAAGGAGTTCTCTGTGAAGAAGAACTCAACATCTCAAACCGTTTCAAGATGTCATTGACGTATTTTGTCTGGTGAATGAAGATACCGGAATCTTTTTGATCAACTTGAAGTCCTAAGAAGAACTTCATCTCACCCATGGAGCTCATTTCAAACTTTTCTTTCATCACTTGTTCGAACTCCTTACAAAGTGTTTTATTCGTGGACCCGAAGATGATGTCGTCCACGTACACTTGTACCATAATTAGATCTCCTTCTTTTTCTTTTGTGAATAGCGTGCAGTCAATGGTTCCCCTTCTAAACCCATTGTTCAGAAGGTGTTTGGATAGTTCTTTATACCAAGCTCTCGGGGCTTGGTGAAGACCGTACAAAGCCTTATTGAGCAGATAGGCTTTGTCCTTGTGATATGGGTCTTCAAAACCTGGAGGTTGTGCCACATATACGGTCTCTTCGATGTGACCGTACAAAAAGGCACTCTTGACGTCCATCTGATATACTTTGAATTTCTTGAAAGATGCATACGCCAAGAACATCCGGATTGCCTCCAAACGAGCAACCGGAGCATATACCTCATTGTAGTCTAGGCCTTCGATTTGCCTAAACCCTTGGACCACCAGCCGGGCTTTGTTGCGAACAATCACTCCACGATCGTCACGTTTACATTTTAGTACCCACTTAGTGCCAATTTTCTTCTGACCTTTGGGGAGATCCACCAGCTTCCACACACCAAGTCTTTTAAACTGCAATAATTCCTCTTGCATGGCTGTGACCCAGTTGGGATCTTTCAGCGCATCGGTGGTGCTGTGTGGTTCTTCTTGTGCTAAGAAGCATTCATGGGCATTAAGAGCAACTAATCCTGACTCCATCATTTCTGTGTAGAGACCAAAATTCAGCTGTCGACGAGTTTTGACACCCTGTTGAATGTCCCCTATAATGTTGTCTTGTGGATGATCACGTTCAGTCCTAACAACCGGATTGTCAGGAACGACAACATTTTGTTCCAAGTTTGTTAAGTTCGGCTCAGGAACTGGAGCGGTTTGTTCCATGTTGTTTGTGTTCAGCTCAGGAACTGGAGCGATTTGTGGTGCTGCCTCTGAAGTAGACGTTAGAGGCGGATCTGTGACAGACACATCTTGATTTGACGAGGACGGTTGTGAAATAACATGTGTCGGTGCCGGTCGTACAAAGTCTGTTGGTGTTTCATCTTCAGATTCGGAATCAGATGACTCAAGAACTTGTTCTGTTGACTCTGTGGAAGAAGACGTTGACGGACCAGGATGAGATGAGCGTTGCTGTGATTCATCAGGAGGTGCATTTTGCGCCTCATACATCATTTGAATAGCAACATCATTCAGATTGAATGACTTGACCCATTTGTCAAAGTCAAACAACCAGTCTTCACCTGTCCCTTTGGCTGGTTCTGTGTAGCGTTGAACATCGACGTGGTACCATTCTTCAACCAATTTTGTTGATCGGTTGTAGACCCTTTTGAGAGGAACGCTATAACCCAGAAAGTAACCCTTAATAATCTTCTCCTCGAACTTGTTATCAACTTGCCTTTTGAGTAACGTGCAAAGAGCCCCAAATGGTTCCAGGTGCTCTAAGTTAGGCCTTCGACGTTGAAGAAGCTCGAAACTAGTCTTGCCGTGGCGCTTGACAATGCCAACCCGATTCAGTGTGAAACAGGCGTTGGCAATTGCCTCATTCCAAAACGTGACTGGCAACACTGAGTCAGCTAACATGGTTCTTGCTGTCTCGATTAACGTACGGTTTTTCCTTTCAGCAACCCCGTTCATTTGTGGAACACACGGAGCACTGAATTCTTGAACGATGCCTTTTTCTTTGCAGTAAGTATCAACGTTTGCGTTCTTAAACTCTGTACCGTTATCTGACCGAATTCTTCGAACCTTCAGCTTGTATTGCGACTCAAGAGTCGTGACTAGCAGACTAATACACCCAAAAGTTTCAGACTTCGCTTTTAGGAAAAACACCCATGAGAATCTTGAATATTCATCAGTGACCACTAGACAGTATGAGTGCCCAGCAATACTTTTGACGCTGATTGGGCCAAAAAGATCCATATGTAGAAGTTCCAACGGCATATCAATGGAGTGGAAACTCTTAGACTTGTGGGACCTTTTTCGTTGTTTTCCGGCTTTACACTGAACGCATGAATCAGGGAGATGAAAACTTCTTAGATTGACTCCCTCAACCATTCTATTGTGCACCAGCTTGTTCATGTTCCTGACGTTTATGTGTCCCATCCGTTTATGCCAAATGACAGTATCACGTTCGGATGCCTTGGACACAAAACATGTTGCAGTTGGAGATGATGACCCTGCCTTAGCCATATCCAGAATGTAGAGATCACTCTGGCGTGCGGCTGACATTAGAACTTTGTCTTCAGGAAAGTTGACGTCCTTAGACAAGATGTGGCAGTCTCGTTCATCAAACATTACTTTGAAACCTTTGTCGCAGATTTGACTTATGGACAACAGGTTGTTCTCCAACTCTTTGATGAAATTAACTTTCTCAAACGAAACTCGCCCATTAGACACAATTCCTTGGGCCGTGATAAAACCTCCTTGATTTCCTGCAAAGGAAACTGCACCTCCTTTTATTTGTCTGACATTTGAAAGAAGATTCATGTTTCCAGTCATGTGCCTGGAAGCTCCTGAGTCTATGATCCACATGTTGAATCTTGGATCATATAGAGCAACCTGCACACAAAGACAAAAGGTTTAAATATCATTGGAAACCCAAGCCCTTAAGGTCTTGGGTTTTCCATCTTCATCACGAATGAACAATTCAATCCATTTACCCTCATTAACACTGTTTTCAGATTTGACGTTGTTATCAACAGTGTTAGTTTTCTTTGGTTTCCAAAAGTCAGTCTTCTTCTCAGCATGTTTGAGATAGCTGGTTGAAGACTGAGTTTCACTTGTCGAAGTGGAAACACTTGGATCTGAGGGGTTTGGGGATTGGTGTGGTGAGGTTGGCTGAGGTTTCCGAGGAGAAACCGACCTCGGTGTGTGAAACCGTTCTTGACCTTGAATGTCAATGGTCGGTCTCCTCCTAGGAGGTGACTTGACATACCTCGGATCCGGAGTCGATATGTACTGCTTAGGATCCGTGTACTTATAGCAAAATCTTGCTATATGCCCTACCTCTCCACACGAAAAACAGTAGTTTCTCCCCCTTTGACTTGGTGGAGAGAAATAACTCTGGTTTTGTCTGTTATCATAGTACCCCCTGGATTTGACATTTTGGGGTGGAGTTTGTCTAGGAGGGTGTTTTGGGAAATTATGTTTTTCATTAACGTTACCCTCCTTTACAAACTGGGTACTATGTTCCACATAGACTTTCTCAGATTTAGGATTAAACTTTTTCTTCTGAGAACTTCTTGTTGTTGTTGCCTTTGACTTAGATGGTGGTGGGCCCGATTTAGTTGTAGAACCTAAGTCTGTGGCATTAACATTTTGTTTGGACTCAGGAGCCGGGTCAATGACTTCTTTACCCTTAGACTTAGAAATTTGGTTTGTGTCCTCGGGTATATAATCATTTGATTCATCATCCGGCACAGCTCCTGGTGTGCTTGAAAATTGATTCAGGATCGGGGGTGGGACATTGTTATATCCCACGCCTCTTTCCTTTTTGCCTCGGAACTCGGGAATGATGTGTTCTAATAAATAAGATGAATTTGAGTAACTTTTTAATTTGAAATTTAATGATTCAAAATCAGCTTTCAAGTTTTCCAATTCTTTTTTCAAAACATTATTCTTATTTATGTGAAAATTGATAGAGTCTTGTTGATTCAGAACACATATTTCAAGTTCCTTGTTCTGACGCTTAAGGCTATCAATCTTTTCTTTAAAAACAGACTCTTTCTGCTTCCAAGCCTTATTCTGTGCAAGCGCGTCAGTCAGTTCCATTAAAGATCTTGAGGCTGCTTGTTTGTAAGCCTCGAGATCTTCAATTCTCTCTTTTAGAGATTGAATTTCTTGTTCATACAATTCACATTTTAAACATTTAACATTTTCTGGTTTGGGAGTTGATGGGTTAGAACTTACCTTGGCATTTGATGAAGTGTCTGCCATGAACGCGGAGCATAGTTTCCCCGCTCTACCCAAAAACGATGGAGAAGTTACTTTAATTTCTGCTTCTTTGACTTCTTCATCCTTAGCAGTCTCCTTGTGAATTGTTGAACTTTGAGATGTTTGAGGAGTGTTTGACTCGTTCTCATGATCCTCTTTCATCTCCGTAACTACCACTTCAGCCTCTGCATCTACTACTTGAACTTCAGTAGCTGGTTCCTCGACTATATATGCTTCGTTTTTCGAGGAAACCACAGACCCAGAATCTGAGTCTCCATCTAGATCAGCCATATTTATGTTGAAGTTCCAAGTTTCACCCTCATCTCCTTGAACTGCAAGAGCAGTTTCATTGTTGATGTTGTTTGTTGCTGTTGGGTTTTGAGGGACCAGTTGTCTCTCAAGATTGACATTTGCAGCAGCAGCAGTAGGAGTGGATGTTGAAGAAGTGGTTCGGAAAGGGTATTGATGACCTTCCCGTCTGGGCTTCGAACACTCCTTGGCGAAGTGACCAAGTTCACCACAGTTGTAACATTTGACTTTGTTTTTGTCAAAGCCGAACTTGGATTTGTTGTTGATAGTGAGGGCCTGACCGGTTTTCTTTGTCCATTTCTTGGCCCTTCGGAACGCACTGCCAAGTGCCCACATAATATCTATGCGTTCCATGTCGTCTTCATCCAATTGTTCGTAGTCATCGCTGTCCAGATGACTATTTCCCAACTTTCCAGCTACCATCAAACTGTATGACTCTATAATCGTACCCAGAGTTGCCATGTGTTCTTTGGCAACCTCAACAGTTACAGCTCCCAAGCCCTCTGTATTTAACGTTGCTTTTTCCATGGGCTTGGTTCCGGAGTTTGTACTTGCATTACCGGGAGTTGACGGTGGTGGAACAGACGATCTTGTTTCAGTCCCCTTTGAATTCGACACTGAGGAGACGAAAGCAGTCTTGATCGGTGCATGATCATTTACATCTGACAACGGAGATTTTGACATGTATAACGATTTGTCAGGTGTTGATCTTGGCTTTCTTGAGGAGGCTCTCAGTTCAGCATCCTCTTGTCTGATCTCTTTAATGAAATCAGAGAGAAGAATTGTTTCGAGTTGGTGACTTCTTCTCATCACCGTTAGAAAGGTGCTCCAACTGGGTGGGAGACCTTGTGCTAGACATCTCACTTTCTCAGTGCCAGTAGTTCTAACGTTGTAGGCCTTGAGCTCAGACATGAGATGATAAAATCTCGACAGCAGTGACTCGATATCTTCTCCTGATTCCGGACCAAACAAATCGAATTCACGCTTTAGTTCCCTAGCGTGAATATCTCTCAGTGAATCCGACCCTTCACATCTTTCAACCAAGGCGTTCCATAGTGTTGACGCTGTAGTGAATTGGTTGAACTGGTGAAACAAATCGCTGGAAAGGGCTTGTGATAGTAGTGAGAAAGCCTTCTTTTCAGCTTCAAATGCTGTCTTCTGTTCATCAGACAGCCTGAAATAGCTTAAAGCTTCACCATCGTCGTTGGTCGGATGAACCCAAGCTGTTTGAACAGCTTCCCATAATCCAGGATTCACACCGGTTATGTGAATCTGGAATCTAGTCTTCCAAGTGTTGAACTCGTTTAACGCCATTAGCTTAGGAGGCTTGTTATAGCTTCCCGATTCCGAGTCACTTTCGAGGATTGACTGGATCCTCTTGGTTGTGCTTGTACTTGAAGACATGTTTGCTTAACTCCGAGAAGACTGAAAAACACTTAAAATTTGCTAAGTGTTGAAAAAACAGTCTGCTGATCGAATGTGTTGTATTCGATCGGATGAGTGGTCTATTCGATCGGGTGTGAGCTGACTCGATCGAATGTCTGTTTGGGTTAAGGTTCTGGTGTTATGAGGCTGATTCGATCGAATGGGAACTTTTTCGATCGAATAGGGTGTTAGGTTCGGTCGGATAAGTATCTGGTTCGAACGAAACGGGTTGTGTATCTTGTTCGATCGATTGGGAACTAGTTCGATCGAATGGGGTTTTGGTTCGGTTCTGATGTTGACTTAGTCGATCGGATGGGTTATGACAATCGAATTTGACACTGATCGAATGGGTTGATCAAATGGGTGACTAAGTCGATCGGTTGGGTACTGGTTCGATCGAATGATTGGGACTTATTCGATCGAACGAAGGGAGCGTATGTTGAGGCGGGAAAAGCTGGTTCGGTCAACGTTTAAACTTGTTCGATCGAATAGGAGGGCTATTCGATCGAATGGGTTCCAAAAATAGACTGATTCGATCGGGAAATCTGGATTTTCCAAAATTAGAAGATTTTGACGAAAATTCGGATTTTGAAACAAAAACAAGAAATCTTGACGATCGAGGACCACTTTATGACTATTTTTAAACTTATAACATAAACACAACTTAATTCCAACCCAAAAACGGATCAAAACAACCAAAAACTCGAAGAACACGAAGAACGCGAAGAACGTTCTTGACGAAAACCCGAATTTTAACACGAAATCCTTTGATCAAAAACCAAAATATGACAATATTAACTGTTTTTGACACAAAACCGATGAACACAAGACCAAAAACCAAGATTTTACCGGAAATTTTACGTAAAAATAACGAATTTGACTCTAAAAACGCGATTTTTACCACGAATCTACCGAGAATCAAGAACCAAAGGCTCTGATACCACTTTGTTAGGACCGATCGGGAGACGGTTTCCCAACGATTCTCGGGGGCAACGTGTTAGAGTGCGGAATCCTACTAACACGGCGACTCGGTGGTAATCAACGACACAAACGGTAGCAATTCCTAGGATGATATGACGACCAGGTGCGGAGGAAAGGACCGAAGGGGTTGACGGGCAGAGAGGATTTCCGGGGAACAGGTCGGCTGTGTATGTGTGTTATATGTGCTCTATGTTTCTGAAAATCCCTAAGTAACGTTTATATATCGAAGACTCATTCGATCGGATGAGTCTCTCATTCGATCGAGTGAAGCTTTGTTCGATCGAATGAGCCTGGTTCGATCGAATCAACCTTTTGTTCGATCGAACCAGTTTTCGTTTGACATTTACAATACGTTAACTAGGTTTCACTATCTTTAGTCTCACGCCGACCTACCCTGATAGAACTGGGGACATATATATGACATTTCATGTCCTAACAGTTACATTTCTGCCATCCTCACCGAGACTTTTGCTAGAGACTAACACCCCTTTCAATTTGGCGTTTCTTTATGTTTATATCACATACTTTACTCTACTGGGTTGTTTTAAGACCTACCAATGCACCAATGCAATTAAGCACACAGTCTTTTAAGCTTACTTTTTGCTGAATTTGGGGTCAAGGTAATCAATGTACTATCATGTTCTCTTTTTGCTTCAAAAAAACTCAAACTTTTGAGGAGCATAAAATAAAGAAAAGATAAATTTAATCGCCCCAGTTAACTTAAGTTTATAAATAAATGGCTAACCATCAATTCACAAGTGAATCATAGGACCAAGATATGCAAGCATGCTTCACAAACTTAAATAACCGACGTAATTTTCAACGAAAAAATAATCTAAAAACGTCTGCAAAAATCTTTTTGGTTTTTCTCTGTACAAATTTAAAAAAAAAACACAATATTTTTGTCTTTTTCAATTTTCTTATAAACAAAATAAACTTCACAAGACATAAATCACATTCTTTTTTATTTTTCAAAGTTTTATAATGTTTTTGGTTTTTCTAAATATTTAAAAGAGAAACATTAAAGAACAGAAATCACAATATTTTTGAATTTTGAAAAAAAAAATTTATTGTTTTTGAATTTTATCTATACAAACGAAAACACATTCTTTTTGTATTTTCTAGATTTTTCACCCCCTAAAACCAAAATAAATTTTAAAAGAAAGATATGACAGAAAATAAAGATAGTCATCCTTGTTTAAGGATATCAGCGAGGGTCTTCAATCCGCTTAAATCAAGCAAAAATTTAAAACGCGTATTGTCAAAAGCTTTAGTAAACAGATCGGCTTTCTGAAAATCAGTATGTACTTTCTCAAGATCGATTAATTTCTTTTCAAGCAGTCCCGTATAAAATGATATCGAATTTAGATATGTTTCGTTTTAGAATGTTGTACGGGATTCTTGGTGATACTAATAGCAGCAGAATTATCAATCAAAATAGTAGTAGTAAGAAACTTCAAACCGTAGTCGCGAAGATGTTGTTGTATCCACAAAACCTGGGAACAGCAACTCGAGGCTGCAACATACTCAGCTTCGGCGGTTGAAGTGGAGACCGTTGTCTGCTTATTACAGTGCCAGGAAACAAGCCGGTTTCCTAAAAATTGACATCCTGCAGTCGTTGATTTGAAGTTGATCTTGCATCCTCCATAATCTGAGTCTGAGTAGGGAGTAAGAACGAAAGTATCATCCTTGGGGTACCACAACCCGATGTATGGATTTCCCCTCAAATACTGAAGAATTCTCATGACTGCAGCTAGGTGAGTCACCCGTGGACTTGCTTGATACCTAGCACAAAGACAAAAAGCAAACATAATATCAGGGCGAGAAGCCGTTAAATACATTAAAGAACCAATCATGGCACGATAGAGGGTAGGATCAATGGAATCCTCCAATTCATCCGGTGATAAATTGTGCCCTACTGGAAGAGGAGTTGAAGGGATTTTTCCGGCAGAAATCTTGAATCGGCTCAAGACGTCGTTCACATATTTAGTCTGGTGAATAAAAATTCCATGAGCAGACTGGTGAACCTGCAACCCTAAAAAGAAATTCATCTCTCCCATCGAACTCATCTCGAACTTTTTTTGCATGGACTTCTCGAACTCCTTACACAATGTGTCGTTTGTAGACCCAAAAATAATGTCGTCAACATAAATTTGGACTAGAAGAAGATTGTCACCAACAGTTTTATTAAATAAAGTGCAGTCAACAGTTCCTCGTTTGAAGCCATTATCAGTCAGATGGTCGGCGAGCATGCCATACCAAGCTCTCGGGGCTTGATGTAGACCATACAGGGCCTTGTTTAATCGGTAAACACGGTCTGGATAATCAGGATCTTCAAAACTAGGTGGTTGTTGGACAAACACTTCCTCGTGTAATTCACCTTTGAGAAAAGCACTTTTGACATCCATTTGATAGACCTTGATATTCTTATAAGCTGCATAAGCCAGGAAGATTCGAATCGACTCTAATCTTGCAACTGGAGCATATACCTTTGTGTAATCAATACCCTCTTGCTGATGAAAACCTTGCACCACTAGACGTGCTTTGTTTCTGACAATCACCCCTCGATCATCCTTCTTACACTTAAATACCCACTTAGTCGGAATGGCTTTCTTAACTCTAGCAGGTTTGTCTATTAAATCCCAAACACCCAAACGTGCAAACTGCTGTAATTCATCTTGCATAGCTTCTACCCAAGAAGGATCTTCAAGTGCCTTACGAGCTGTCGTTGGCTCAACTTGAGATAGAAAGCAATTGAATTTAGCAATATTCACAGTTCCCGAAGAATGTAAGTTAGTGTAAGCACACAATATGTTATTATCACTTGACGAAGCAACTTGATGACGTGTACGAACGCCCACATCAAGTTCTCCAATGATATTTTCCTGTGGATAATATCCATGAATCCGAAGAGTGGGATTCTCAGGAACAAGAACATTATCAAATAAGTTAGTGTAATGTTCACCCAACTCGGGAGATGAAACATTATCACTGTCAAGATCAATAACTTGAATTTCAGCTTGATCATCATCAGAAGAAGTAGAAACATTATCAATAGCAACTGGAGAAACAACTTGAGATTCTTCAGTTGGAGCATCTGGTTGAGCTTCAACTTCATTAGAACTCGAAGATCGTGGAATGGTCAAAAGATCATCAAAGTATTCCCGAACCAGATCTTCATCGATGTGTTCAGTCGAAGGAGTAAAAGAATTAAATAAACTATCGTAGTCAAACATCCAGTCTGGACCTTTCCCTTGAGGAGGAGTTGTGTACTTTTGACAGTCCACATGGTACCATTCTTCAACACAACCAGATTTGAAATAAAAAACCCTTTTCTTTGGAGATGCATATCCCAAGAAATACCCTTCGATAGCTTTTTCTTCAAATTTACCCGAATCCTTCTTCAACATTGTACACGGACACCCAAATGGTTCCAGGTACTTTAAATTAGGTTTTCTATTATTTAAGATCTCGTAGCTTGTCTTCTTGAGTCATTTCACAGTTAGAACTCGATTAAGCGTATAACAAGCTGTATTCACTGTCTCATTCCAAAATTTGACAGGAAGCTTTGAATCAGCGAGCATTGTGCGTGCAGCTTCAATCAGAGTTCATTTTTCCTTTCAGCAACACAATTTTGTTTAGGTACATAAGGTGCACTGTATTCTCGGTTAATTCCCTTTTGAATACAAAAGAAATCCAATATGGTGTTTTTAAATTCAGTACCATTATCACTACGGATTCTCCTCACCTTTTGTTTATATAGTGATTCGATCTTAGTAATAAGATTTTGTACCAAAACCGGTGTTTGATCTTTTGAACTCATAAATAACACCCATGAATATCTTGAATAATCATCTGTCACTACAAGACAATACCAGTCTCCAGAAATACTTGCAAGATTCACTGGACCAAACAAATCCATATGAAGTCGTTCAAGAGAAGTATCAATGGAATTCAATAACTTAGAGGGATGTGTCTTCTTCTTCTGCTTGCCCTTTTTGCATGCAACGTAGTGAGCAGATAACTTAAAATTCCTTAACGAGACACCCTCAACTAAGTCATTTGCCATTAAATAATTCATCTTTCTGACATGTATGTGACCCATTTTACGATGCCATAGAATCGAGTCTTTCTCGGTTGCTTTCGAGACAAAACATGTTTCGATCGATGTGGATACCTTAGATCTCATATTTAAGACATAAATATCATTTGATCGTGGTGATCTCATGACAACCATGTCCTCGGGGATAACATAACCCGGTTTCAAGATAAGACATTCTTTGTCAGTAAATATCGTAGTGTATTTTTTTCACAAATTTGCGATACACTCAATAAATTATGATCAACCTTGTCGCAATAATTCACTTTCTCAAACGTAATGTGACCATTTGAAACTTCAGCCTCTTGTGTGATCATGCCCCCAGAATTCCCAGCAAACGCTACATAACCCCCTTGAATATTTCTTACGTTGGTTAATAGGTCGAGATTCCCAGTGATATGACGAGAACATCCGCTATCCATGATCCAGTTTTCACCAGAAATGGTCTTGGATGAACCCTACACACAAACAAAAGTGATTAGTTCAAAAAGGCAGCCTAGGCCTCAGTCTTGGGCACCTTTTGGTTTTCTCTTTGATCATTAACTTTAACAGATTTCAATTGTTGTTCAGCCACTTGTGAATAAGTTACCGGCTTCCTAGACTTTCGTCTTAAATAAGCAGCCTGAACAATGTTTGAATTCTTGTTTTAACATATAGGTTCAGTTGGAATGAATTTTGGTTTCACTTGACCGTGTGTCTCATTGACATGAAGAACCTTCCGAGGATTCACATCAGAAAACAAAATATGAGTATCATCAGCATATGACACAGGTCGTTTCAGGATCTCCTTGACCAATGGAATTGGCTTAGATTTGTCCTTGATAAAAGGATGAAGATTCTGATAGTTCTGCTGACTACAATTCCTCACAACATGACCTTGTTGACCGCATAAAAAACAAGTCCGCATGTCTACATGATGATGTTTAGAATTAATTGGAATAAATGATGCAGATGGTTGATGATGACTCACATTTTTAGTCATGCTCATAGCAAACTCATCAGATAATTCAGATTTCTTCTTTAAATAAAAAACTAAATTAGAACAGTTCGAAAAGATTTTTAGTTTATCTGTCCCAGTTGACTTCACAAAGTTAATCTTCTTAGATTGTTTTAAAAATTGTTTTGCCTTAGTCAATGGATCAGATTGAACTGATGTTTTTGTTTGAGCATACACACTTTCAAGTTCTTGAATTTTTGAAGTTTCATTGACAAAAACACTCTCAATAAGTTCAGGTTTGATAATACTTATTGGAATATCTTTTTCAGTGAACATCGTATCCATTCCCTTTAACTTAAAAACTCTAGCCGATGAAGACTTAGAACTCGGAGGATTAATGAAACGCATTAAGTCCTCATCAGAAATCTTTGGTTTAACTGACTTCTTTGTCCTCACTGGTTTGGTTTTCACAGTTTCTTCCTTGTTCATTTGAGATTTGAATGAACCATACACAGCATCCTCAAACTCTTGAGGTTCGCAAAGAATATGATTAGAACTAGGAATGTTCTTATTCTTGTGTATTATCTCAGGCTCAAACACATATTCAATAATCACTTTATCAACATTTTCAACAAAGACCTTTTTACTTTCCACATAAGGTTTTTGAGGAGCAACTTGGGATTTGACAATTTCAGGTTTAACCAATTTAGGTTTTTCAGAAATCACAGATTCTTTTTGAATCAAATCCTCTTCTTTTCTTGCAAAAGGATTAATTTTATAATCATTATGAAAAGGTGGTGGAATTTCAACAAAACCAATACCTTTCTTAGAATCTTTTTGTTTTCCAGATACTTCAATAATTTCATTCAACAGAAAAGATGAATTCCTAAATTTTCCCAATTTGTTCTTCAATTCAAGAACCTCATTCTCAAGCTCAGTTATCTTAGAACGATGTTTCAAAATTTCCTGAAACTTTTGGTCATTAATGGTCATTTTCACAGATAACTCGGCTTTGAGATCGTGGTTACTTGTCGACAATACTTCAATCTTTTCTCGAGATCTCCTTTGAGATTCAAGAGATTGTCGATAAGTATCCTTAAGAGAAGCAATTTCTCTTATAAGATTATCATTTTGATTTTTCAATGCTTCTAACTTAGATTTGTTAGCTTCACAGTCAACACATGATTCTTTAACAAATGAAGTAGTAGAAATAGAATTACTAACCTCATTGATCTTAGCCATGCAAGCAAACATTGATTCAGAAGGCTTGTCTCAAGAGTCGTCAGAATCAGATCCAGAATCATTAATCGAAGACATCGCACTACCAGTAGCATCTTGACAATCTTTATGTAACCCAAACATAACCAAATTTGCTTGAACATCATTGCATAGTAACCATTGTGACCAATCAGTTCCATCTGCTAACATTGCTTGTGTTGTAGAAGAAGATGGTTTCTTTTCAGCATCACTTCCTCGTGGTGTAGAAGCATTTTGACTTTGACCACGAGGTCTAGTGTATTATTTCCTTGGTTTGTCACATTCCTTCGCGAAATGCCCAAATTCTTGACAATTATAACACTTTACTTTTAATTTGTCAAAACCCAACTTCTTGTTTAAAGCTGGAAGATCTTTTCCAGTTCTCTGGCATGAATCTTTTAACTTTACGAACGATCATAGCCATGTTCCTTTTTAAATCCATAATTTCTAGATCATCTGGATCTATCTGATCATAGTCCTCATCTGTTAAATCACTTGTGGCAATTTTACTACTCACTAAGTTTTCATATGAAGACATAAAAGCCGTTAGAAAAACAAAGTTTTGCTCAGCTTCCTTCATATTAACACTAGGTGGTGTAGCAAATGGATTGGTATTAGTTGAACTTCCAGAACCACCCGAATTACCAGCAGAGTAGAAACAAACTTTTGGATCATTGAACATAGCTGATTCTTTTTCACTTGCAGCATGAGTAAGAAAAGCAGTGATTGGAGAGATTGTTGAACTAAGAGGCATACTTCCACCATAGAAAGCTGGATCTTGATTTTCTTTGGAGGATTTTTGACACTTAAGATCATATTCTCTAGCTTCGATCTTTTGTAGAAATTCAAGTGCCGTCAAGTCTTCATTCAGAAAATAATCATTCTCTTTCAAAACCATTAGAAATGTTGAGTAGGAACTTGGAAGCACACTTTTAATAGTGTCAATTTTGAGTCTTTCAGAAATTTCCATTTTCATCTTGTCCATTTCAGCAATTAAATGACTAAATCTTGTAGTCATCTCTTCAACTGTTTCTCCTTTCAATAAATTAAAGTTTCGAAACTGAAACTTGAGCATCACTTTCTTACTCTCAGCTGTGTTTCCCATGCTTCTCATACGCATATGTTGAAATAAAGACGCACATCTTTTGATACTACCAACTTGATGAAAGATATTTTCTGGTAATGCCATAGTCAAAGTAGAATATGCTTTTATCTCAATTTCTAAAGCTTTCTTCTCTTCTTGTGAGTATTGAGAAACAGCTTTAGGAGTATATCCAATAGTATCATCACCAATCATTGGTGCAACATAAACTTCATCAAGACAATATGAGTAGTCAGGATGAACAGATCCCAAATATGCACGAAACCGAGGTTCCCACTTGGCAAAGTCACTGAACTTCATCAATCTTGTACATTTAGAATGTGACCCTATCTCGGTATCAAATTGCAACATCTGTTGCATCAACATGTTTTGAGACGCTAATGCATACATACCAGCCATCTTTGAAAATTTAAGTGTTTAACGAATCAAATAATGAAATAGCTTAACGAATCAGTGAACAGTTATAGCGAACTGTGAACAGTTGTAGCGAACTGTGAATAGTTATAACGAATCAATCCTTAACGAAGTTAAGACTGATCAGTAACGAAGTACCTTAACGAATGAGGTGAGTGTTTTTAACGAATCAAAAGTCAACTTAACGAGTCAACTAAACAAATCACGAATAAAGTTAACGAATCACCCAAATGGCGAAACAGATAACGAATGAGATGAAGGTTTAGTGAATCACAATTCAACTTAGCGAATCACAAGTCAACATAATAAATCGACCAAACGAATCACAAAGGATTAGTTTAGCGAATCAGATGATAATCAGTAACGAATCACTAAGAAATGCGTTAGCGAATTAATATAACGAATCAGCTACAGTTGATTAGCGAATCACACTATAGCGAATCAGGTTGTTACAACCGTTTGTAACAAACTCTGACACCTTATGCCACGTGGCAAAGGTTGTTGTGACACAAATCCCAAGAAGAACACGTGTCACACGAATCGGTTAATCTAGTTAACGAACTAGATAACACGAATCAATAACTCACACGAATTGATTAACGAACTAGATAGTGAAGTAACACTGTTGATAACGAATCACCAGAAAACATATAGCGAATCACCAGGAAGAAGATAACGAGTTACGTTCATCTTCAAATCTTCAAATCTTCAAACAAGTTTTCCAGAAAATTTGAAGATTAAACCCAGAAACCCAACAATACCAAATCTGTAATACTACTTCATTTCTCAACAAAATTGCACAAATTACCTATTAAACTCCTCGTAAACCAATTCTGAATCCAATACACACAACCTCGTAATCGATTAACATCAATAACCAAACCAATTTGATCAAAAACAAACCCCTGTTTCGGACTTAAACCAAAACCAAAACCAAAACACACAAATCCAATCCAAACCTCAATTCCTCTAATCCAAACCTCTACAATACCTTAACCAACACGAATTCAATCCAATTCGTCCATAATTCAATCAATTCAAACACAAATTGATTCAAAATCAAACACAAACTGAAAAACTTGATAACAATAACAATTAACACACCAAATCAAGTGTAAAGAGCACCAACAGCTCTGATACCACTTGTTGGATCCCGAAATAACAGTCAATCAATAACAATAAACAGATCTCAGATCTGTGAATATCCAATTACCACTATTAAAGATCTAGCTCATAATTTACCTTGATTTAATGTTACATATGTGTATATATTATCAATAGATTAAACGAATAATGTTAAGGTGAAGCTTGAGAGAGAGCAATTACTCAAAATTACTTTTGAAAAACTTTTCTCCAAAAACTTACATTAAAGTGAACAGTGGTTCACTATATATAGAAGGCGACCTGGTTCGCTAACATCCCCTAGCGAACCAGCTTCCCCTTCGTTACATAATTTAACATAACGAACCACCCCCTGATTCGTTAACATCCCCTAACGAATCAGGAGGGTATACATAATAATGTCTTAGTTCGCTAACATCCCTAGCGAACTAGACTTAACCTTAACGAACTAGTCTTAGTTCGCTAACATCCCTAGCGAACTAGACTTAACCTTAACGAACTAGTTAATAATAAACATTAAATATTACATTAACTAATAAATAAAACATTAACGATAAATACAAAGACTCTAGACGCAAAACCATGCACTAACAGGTCACATCCTTTGAAGGACTTATAGTTGCACCCACCTCGGCCTCTTTTCCTGTCACCGGCTTTCACATACTTAACCCCACTCGAGGCCTCCCTCTCGTCTTCCTCATCTCTCCTACCATCCCGCCCGCTCCTTCAGCAGTTCTTTCACGGCTTCCAGCAGACCCTCCAGAAGTCATATTCTTCACAGCAATGGCTACAGCTTGAACAATAGCTGCTTAAATTGCGGGATCCAGTTGAACCCCTTCGTTGTTGTTCGGGTCTCTTCCAGCTACGCTTTTTTCATCTCCGGTGTTGGAAGCTGTTTTGACCGAAGGTCGTTGAACACGAAGAGGCCTGCCACAACGTCCAGTGCGACCTCCAGCTTTCACAATCCCTCCATCTCCCACATTTCCTCCCGTTCTAGCCATCGTATTCTAAAAGGGAAAACACAAGCGTCATCACTCAAGGAACTATTTAGTACAAGGATAGTAAGGCTAACAGGTAATAACAGTGGCCAGCTGTGATTAGCTGATCACGTTACTTTCCATGTCCTATACACTTCCTTTTATGAGTCTATTTGTGTTGGTTCTACTTTAAACAGTTAATCAATCAAGGAAATCAATTAATCTTATCTCTAATATTACACAATTATTCAATCATACCTTTACCTTTACTAGGCTTGCTTGAGTGACACATGGCATTCTTGAACTGGCATCTTCTTTCTTTTCTTATTTAAATCTCCTTCTTTGTCCGAGTCTAAGCATGTAGGATGCTTAACTCTCTTGAACTTTGCTCTGATACCAACTTGTAAGGCCCCATTACCGGTGCCTCACATTTGGGCGTTGGATTTACTCATCAACATAATTCAATTCATCAGAGTTAATAAAAACATACGCGGAATATAAAAACTTTCATAAACATTACATTAATCCATAACTTGTCTTAAAATAAACATCTCGTCTTTCAAAATATCATAATGTTAAACATAAACGTCTTGAGTCTTCCGATGTCAGCCTCTTAATCAATGCCACATTTTCCCCTCAAGCGAGCAGTCTCATTCTACTCACCTGCGTGCATACTAAAAGTCAGCTACGCCGAGTGAGTTCTAGTTAATAACATAACATACTTTACTTACATACATACATACTTTCATTCATACTTTCATAATTCAAATTCTACTTTACTATATTCTATTCTGCCTCGGATAATATTAGGGTCCGGTCCCATTTCTGCCTTGGATATTATTAGAGTCCAGTCCCTTTTCTGCCTCGAGATTATTAAAGGGCTCGGTCCCTTTTCTGCCTTGGATATTATTAGGGTCCAGTCTCTTTTCTACCTTTCTATCTCTTACATTCATTCATAACATACATACGTATCATTCATAATTCATACATAACATTCATATTCAATATTATAACTTGGCAGTACGTGCAATATCCGAAGATCGTTCACGTACCGACAAGCGATCATTCATACCGTTCACATATATCACATAGGGCATACATTTATCACTTAGGATATTAACAATTTACATCGAGTATGCACATAGCCCTGAAAACATAACAAGGAATGAGGCTAGAAACTCACCTGGATCCTGTTGCGTTCGCCGTTAATCATTATCCCCTTCTTTAATTGTGCACGGCTAACTGTTGAATATATATATATATATATATATATATATATATTAATTAACCGTATAATATTTAAGTTGGGCTTGTTTAGTTAGATGGGTTATGGGCTTAAAGCTTGCGGGTTTAGTTAAGTCAGGCCCCTTTGTCCATTAAAGCACTTAGGCCCAACAAGGATCAGGCCCAAACAGAAATTGGGTCAGCCAAGAACTCTTGACAGAGAACCCCTGCTTGACCGAGGACTCATGTTGACCAAAACTCATACCCGACCGAAAACCCATATCCGACCGAGAACTCGGTGGTCAAGAACTCAGTGGCCGAGAACCCATGCTTACCGAAAACTCTAACTGACCGAGGACTCTTGGTGACCGAGAACCCCAGTCACCGAGAATCCATTTTACTTTCAGCTCGGATCTTCCTACCTTTAGATCCATTTTAGGCTATACTAGCGGTTATCGGTCCGAGATGGCTCTTTTAACTACCAATAACCCAACCCTCCTTAGTCGTTTTACATTCGCTACGCTCCGTCATCAAGATCTAGTCCGTTTTTGGCATAAATCTCGAACCTTTTATCCATAAAACGTTCTTTACTAGAGTTAGGGTTTCCTTTAATCAAACCGTTCACAACCATAAGTTTGTTAAGTCCATTTATCATCAAGTTTGCTACTTTATGGTTTGTCTAAGTCCGATCTACTCTAGGTTTGAGTTTCATGATCATTGGTTCATAAAAACGTAACCTTTAAGATCAAGAACATACCTTTATGATGCACCTCAAGCTACGGTTAGGGCTAGTACGTGATCTTGACCTTTTTAGCTTGCTTGTATAACAGTGATTTTGTCCAAATAATGTTTGCTTGCTCGTTCTTGACCTTCTCTCTCTCGGCCGCCACTAGTAAGGTGTGTGTGTGTTTTAAGGTGTAGGCAAGGTGTAGAATGGATGGGAATGGAAAGGATTAGGGTTTAAGGGGGTATCTATACTCCCTTAAGCCCATGGATCGAAGGCCCATCTTTCCTTTTTAGCCCATGATTAATCCATCTAATTAGCCTACTTATCTTTCCCTCTTTATTATTATTTTATTTATTAACCCAAGTAAACTTTTCCATTATAAGAAATAATATATAAAGTATTATTATTTGAAATTTTGGGATGTTACACTTTACGACCACCTCATCAGTATTCTCTCTTTGATAAGTGATAATTTGAGGACCTTGTACAATGCTCTCCAAATCTTTACATCTTTCATCTTCACATACTTCTCGAATCGGAACTTCCACTCGACGAACCCCTCATGAGGCAATAAACGGCTTACATGAGTAGCAGTTCCCATGATGGAATCCAACTCTTAATGTAAAGCAGCATTTGACTATGTGTTAGTTAATTGGTCCATTTTAGTCTATAGTTCAAGTGAACAGTCCTATGATATATTGGTCCAATAACTAGGCCCAATGAGACTAGACCCAATAACAGATAATCAAACAGAGAACCCAATGGCCCAACAAGAACAGGCCCATGTACTACCAAGATGCCTAAGAACATACACAAGTGGCCAAGAACGATAAAAAATGCCTAAGAACCCTGAAAGTTGACCGAGAGCACGAGAACGACCGAGAACACCCAAAAGTGGCAGAGATGCCCGAGAACCCACACAAGTGGCCGATAACGATCAACAGTGCCTGAGAACACAGAAATATTGACCAAAAACGATCAAAAATGCCCGAGAACAAAGAAATATGACCGAGATCAACCACTATATGTCGATAACCCTTACAAATTGTCCGAGAGAACGATCATACTTTGACCGAGAACTCTGAAAACCTTGAATTGGTAAGCTTGGATATTTAGTCAAATCCCGAGAATGATGGGATTTGAGTTAAAACCAGAGATCAAATCAGATCTTTCCCAAAAGTATCTCAACTACTCCCGATGAACACGATGAAAGAATGTTCTTTATTTCCATAATTCCTTAAATATCATCAACCAAAAAACACCCTTGAATCGATGATATCACTAACACCGAGCCTTGAATAGGTCTATGGGCTCTGATACCAATTGTAAGTCCCGTATAAGGATCTTTCAATGTGGTATCATGTAAACCCGCTGTTAGGCGGAATCTAGCAATGAATTGATTCAATGTAATACAAACAAACACAATAAACACATAAGAGTGCTTCAAAAGACGCATTCTATTCAACATTGGGTGCTTAAGCCCTTTAGCAATGATTACAAGGCTCTTGTCTCTCTCTATTGCGACTGGCCAACCAAAAACAACCTACATACATCAGGTATATATAGTATATGCTAACACTAAACCCAATCATACACCAAGCCCATCGAAATCATAGAGTTCGGCTTACATTGAATAGCCCAAAACCAAGCCCAAATACATAAAGCGTAAACCATTAAATATAGCCTAACAGAATTAAACGAAGCTTGAGTCTTTAACGTGCTGACTGATCCAACACAAATGAACCAAAACTTTGATAAAGTAAATTAGAATTGAAAACACAAACAGAACCGTTGGAATCAAGTCAAACGGATGAATAAAACTCAAGATATGAGATTTTTAACATTTAAGCGAGCTGATACTGTTCAGAATCCAAACATCGAATTTGGAGTCGGGTTTGACTAGTACACTCAAAATATCAAAACAAACACAGAAGTCTTCTTGCCCAAAAACTAGTTTTGACCAAAACATACAGTAATTGAAAAAGTATCGAAAATGACTTTTATAACCTTAAACAGGTCAGAGAGAAATTGACCGACAAAAGTCCATCAATTTATAAAATTGGTTGAGGTCTTTTGTTAGTTGGATGAAAACAAACGTTTTATCAAAAGAAAAGTTACCCGAAAAGATAAATGAACGATGAGAAAACACGAGTCAAATGGTCTTGATGCTTGAACATGTTAAAATATCATATGACTTATCTTGGGCATAAGATTCGGAATTTGGGTCAAAATATGCTTGATTTAGCATTTAAAACGAATAAGTGAGTCAAACGAAACACAATCTGGTGCAGATGGTAGCCCATATCACGCAGCCACATAGGCTTCCCTTTCCGCGTAACGCGACAGTGGGGGGGGGATTCCAACTTTGATTTCTTTTGCAAATATAGGCCTTGTACTTTTATAACGTGATTTTTAGCCGCTTTAAGTGATTTCAAGAGTTTCTAAACGTTATTTGACGAGTTGTAAGTTACGAGGATATAAATTAAGTTAAACCAAGTTAAATACTAATAATTTCAAGTTTTAAATAATCCAAAAGATCCGAATTACATTCCAGAGTCAGGTTAAACATAAACGAATACAAATACGAAAAATCCAAGATGTTACAACGGGTGTTTGTTTTCGCCGAATTTTAAGGTAACAATAGAGAACTTAGATGAATCCATGTCGAGAAGTAAACGGCTGACCTTAGATCTATTACTTTGTAGTGTGGATTGGTGGTGGTCATGGGTTGTCGTAGCTGCAAAAGCTTAAGACCATAAGGCATCCGCCTCTTAAGCAGAACAATGACGAGGTGTACGACGTTTTTTTTATGGTAAATCCGGTCTCTAATAACCGATGTGAACGGAATCGGTCAAAGTCGAAATGAACAAAATTAGCATAAATAGTTGTTCAATAACTGGTGTGAACAAAACTGGTGTAAAACACTTGATTTTGACTTTCTGTTTGTATTTTCAATTTTTCATATTAAATAGAAGGAGATGGTTCAACGATGGTATTATTTTTAGATCTGTACGTTTATTTGCTTGTTGATTAACGACTTATTTTAGTTTGTCTTCCAAATGCAGGTTTGCAAGTGGTGAATCCAATGTCGCACCGAATGGCACTTGATTTTTTATTTTATTTTAAATAAATATGTTGTTTGTATTTTTTTTTTTGGTTGTTGTTTCCACGTATGGATCCATTGTTGTTGCTTTTGTGTTTTTTTTTTAGTTTTTCGAGTTATTGGAAATTACTTGCTTGTTTGGTCTGGCTCGATTATCTGTTAGTCTACTGTTGTTTTATAATATATCACTTGAAACCAATGGACATAACGAACAATGACTAGTTGTGTAGTTAGTGACGAAGCTTGAACGAGTTTGTCGGGGGAGGGTGGGGGGGGGGGGGGCACTTAGAACATATGTTATGTTTAATTTATTACATTGTTTTAATATATGTTATATGTTATACGTGTTATAATTAGAACATATATTGCAAGTAGAACACTTTTGTTATGCGCCTTGCGCAATTAATATATGTTATATTTAACTTATTACACTATTGTAACATATGCGTGTGACACTATTGTAACATATGTGTTACACGACTATAACATGTGTTATATGTCATACGTGTGTTATACAATATTTATTAGTAAGTTTTTAATGATTGCGAGAAAAGTAAATAATATAGGTGTCGAAGCACGAAATGGAATCTGACCTGACCCATGACGGAGCTTCCACGGATTTCGAGATGAATGAACCGCATCCTGGTCTGCTGATCCTCTCCTCCGGCTGCTCGCGATCTGCAGTGGCGTTTTGGGGGTGTGGAGGTGACCGCTAAGATGATCTTGAAGATCTCTTGTTCACAGACACAAAAACTGGTGGTGACACCTACTGAGCATGACGCCATGATAAGGAGGTGAAGACCTCCTTATATAGAGTCTCATGGCCACCATCATGATACCCTAATGGGCCTAGCCCAATTAGGGCTACCTCCACAAACCTCCTCAGCCCAATAACAAATGTATTAGCCCATATAATAAAACAAACCAAATATAATAAATTTAGGATTGTAAACCGGGTTTAATACCATACCCCTACAATAGGGTTACATATGTTCATAAAAAAATTCTTTTATATTAATTTTCGTTTTCTTTATAAAGGTTTTAAGTATTACTTTGAATGTTTGTTATTATCAATATTTATTGTTCAAAAATATTTAAAAATGCAATGCATAAGTGAAATTATCAAATATCTAAATAACTTTTTTAATATTTTTAATCAATAAATTAAAAAAAATTAATATATATACATGGGAGGGATATTTTGAAAACATTGATAAGTTGTAAGAACATTAAGAACTCAATATGGATCACACATTTAATTAAATGAATATGAAATATGTGGATGAAAATAAATCTGATTAAAAAATTAATCAGGAGAGATAATAAATATTTTTAATGATTACTTACACATATGTAATAAGTCGATTCGGTGTGTAAAATATACTGTAATTTTTTTACGTAACTTACACTTACGTATTACATACGTGTAAAAACAAATTAAAAAAAATTGTTACGTTGAATTATTTCGAGTTCTTAAAACTCAAAATGGTTCTCAAAAAAATTAAACATATATATATATATATATATATATATGATTAGGATCATGTGAGAAATATTTTGAAATTGAGAACTTTAAGAATCATTTTGAAACAATAAAAACCCAAAAATAAAAAAAAAATCATAAAAAAAAAAACGCTAAAAATGAAAAAAGTAAAAAAAAAACAAAATTCTTATTTATCATCTTGGTTTCATAAAAAAAAACGTTTCAGGTTAGCTAATTATACACATATGTATAATATGTACATGTATGTACATACATGGTTTTTTTACACACATATGTACAATTTAAGGTAAATGATAATGTACATATGTGTACATTACGTAACTAGATATTAAATAAAATTATACACATGTGTATAATACAAAGTTTTTTTTATATATATGAAACCGGAATGAAATATAAGAATTTTGGTTTCTTACTTTTTTAAATTCTTTGTTTTATAACTTTTTTAAATATTTTTTTAGAGATTTTTTTTGGGCTAAAAATGGTTCTGAAAAATCTCAATTTCCAAATGATTCTCTTAGGATCCTTACTATATATATATATATATATATATATATATATATATATTACTATATTATATATATAAGGAGGAAACACGCGCGATGTTGCGGGGGCGAAAAGTTACAATACGATACTCCTTTATGTTATTTTATTAATCATTTCGTGATATGTTATATACAAAGTCTGTCAGTTACCTTATTTGTATCATATTTTACCATGATAAGGCAATAGCATTATCATGGTATATCTATGTACTAAACCATACCGGTACTGGTACCGATTGGTACCGGCACCGAATCAGTATCAAGTTTTGAGTTTTTGACACAGATATTCGTACCGGTATCGGATATCAGGATCGGTAACGTTACCATCCCGAGCACATCCCTACTTTAACATCAAATAAGAATTTAATATAATTATATGACCATCTATGGAATGAACATATTGGATCACAATTTAATAGCAACATTCATGTTTAACTTACTATTATGGAGTCGCAGCCTGCTGATAGTATTTTGGAGTCACAACTTACTAATATGAAAATGTTTGTTATTATTTTAATTGCCGGTGTCATTTAAATTTGTACACCATATTTAATAGGGTGATTTCATTGACTTTGGCATCAAGCTTGATCATCCAGCATGTCCAACTATTGTTTATAAACTACTATTTTATTACTTTATTACCCTCTCATTTTTTTTTTCAAGATCATGCATTGGCACAATTTTAAAATTCAAATTATTTAAACAAATGTATAATGTACCTAGGTTTAAAATATTGACCAACTATGAAATATTGCATTAAGTGTGTGAGCAATCTGTAATTTAGCCAATCTGTATCTAATGAGTACAATTTTCATTACTTTTGAGTCATGGAGGTCAACAATTGCATTCCACGGGAACTGTTGCATTATAAACCATTTTCATAGTATAAACAATATCATTACAGAGTCATTACAATACCAAGTACCATTACATTACAAGATATATACACAAACAACTTGCAACAACATTAAACTAACAACCTGTATTCGTCTAGTTTCTCGACCACTATGGAATCCAAATGACCTACTACTATGAAAACTAATCAATTTATTGTCACCTTTAGAAATTTCAAAGCATGATGTTTTGATATGCCACAACCCTGAAATATAACACCTTAAAATTAACAAATAATAAAAAGCTTAACATAGATTTTTAGTTTTGATGAAACCTTTTTAGAAGAAAATTTTCATCCATGTCAAGTCAACAAATTCTTTCTCAAAATTTTTCTATGTCCAAACGAGATTATATATTTTTTTTTAACAAAAATTAATATGGGTCAAAACAGGTAGGGTTTAGAAAAAGGAACTGAACCACTCTGGTTCAATTTGGGACGGTATTTGTTTTTCACTTTTTTGGTCTGAATTTCAACTTGTTTTTCAAGTTGCTAATCCGAACTTCTTAATAGAAACAGCCAACATCAAGTATGAAAGGTTGAGTTGCATACCTCGTGTACTTTTAAAATGATTGTGTCGAGTTAACATACTTGAATTTTCAACTACTTAAACAACAATATCAAACAATCATTAATCATTTATCTACTGCAAAGATAAAGAAAATAGCATAAATTATTAAGTAATGTTATATTTTTCAGATCAATCAATCGTTTTCTATCATTATTGGGAAAAATAGAGTACTGATCCAAATATGATTTAATATTGTAAGAGATTTATTTATTTGATTTGGTAATTGTGACGTGCGCCTACAAATTCAGATTCTTACCTAGTAAGAAACCCACACATTTACGATGATGATATTAACATCTATCATGAGCCATTAATATTAAGCACATATTTATTAGTAAGTTGATGTACTTCATCAGCCTGAAACAAAAAAAATAATATTAAAAATAACAATACTATGCCCTTAATACTAAACTAAAAAAATGAGCCCTTAATATTAAGCACATTTTAGTCATTCATCTTAACTGGAAAAACTAATGCCCAAACATTTTAGGGTCCATAGGTGATGCACTTTTAAAAAATTGGTGACCAAAGATGTACTTTCTAAAAGTTATGGACAAAAATTGCAATATTGACTGACATCAATTGTTGCAGCTAGTACTGGTTGTAATACTGTTTTGTCCGTTGCCATAAAATAAAAATGGTCATCTACAACAATGTTACATGCATGTAGCGCACAACAGTGCTCGTGTAATCACAACTCCCTGCCATCCAATTTTCCTCATCCTTTTGAGAACTTGTGTAATCGACCGCAGCATGAACATTGCCCAAAGTAGCCCGTAACGCTCGTATATTCTCTTGCCTATTTGACTTCTGTTAAATCTTTGAATATTCCAATTTTCAAATATGTTCCTAGTGTCAACTTCAATAAAAACTCTGATATGCTCATCGTTCATGGTCACAAGTATTCCATCCACAAGTAAAATTAAAATCAATTTCAATATTAATTTACATAAGTCTTCGTGCATCAAAGATTTGTATAGCAATTAGAGGCTTAGAGCACAAATAACTACCTTTGTAGAGAATTTTGCTTCTACAAAAGTCTTAGCTAGCTGAGCAGCATAGGTACAAAATATGTGCTAGATGTTACCACGTTAAAGCAAAACCATGGTTGGTTAGAAAACACCAAGATAATTTTCAAAGCCATCAACAATCAATTATATGTATTTACGGTTAATTTATATACCACCAACAATCACCAAACGATCCAATTTTAAAGCCTTGCATGCTGCGAATGCAGATATTACTTGTTCTATGGTCATGCTTTGATCCTTGGTTTGTTGAAACAAATCATAACCACTTTCAAAGGATTAAAATAGCCAAAAGTTACTTCATTAATAAGAGAAAGCCCTGGTCATAAAAGCATATATTTGTCACTACTACCCAGGTCGTGTTTTTTAAGTTGCAAGAACATCATTGGTAATCTCGGGTGTTTAAGCAAATAAACCTTCGAAACAACCTAGTTACACACATACACAATATAATTATTCGAGAGTAGAAAAACACCCAAATTATTTTCATGTCTCAGTTCAAATTAAAATCGATATCACTAGAACAGACTTAGACAAAATAAATTACCTCTTAAGAGGCTTACATCACGCTGAATAATCCTCCGGCATCGCAAGATCTGAACACAGCACAAGGCCACCTTCGATGTTCATGCATATGTCGTTCCCGCCACCGGACATGGTTGTGCTGTCGGAGACCATCGCGAGATCTCAGATGATGTTTGCGCTTCTATAAAACACAAACACGACCACCGGAGATCTCGATCCTTCACACACTCTCTCTCTCTCTCTTTCAACAAATGAAAACGAGACAGGATTGGGTAGGTTTCAAAAGTCTAATAAGTCAGTATTTCAAAATTCAAAATTCATAAAATGCCAAATGATCTCTCGCTTCTTTGGATTTCTTTCAATTTCTAAGAGATGTGCATAGAATACTTGTACATCGGCCTTTGTTAATTGTAAAACTCTTAAAATTTCAATAATTTCATACTATCTCTCTCTTATATGCATTATATATAGTAATATATATATATATATATATATATATATATATATATATAGGAGAGAGATATTTTGAGAACCTTGATTAGTTGGAAGAACTTTAATAACTCAATATGTACCACACATTTAATTAAATGATTATGAAATATGTGGCTGAGAATAAATCTGATTAAAAAACAAAAACTAAGTATTTTTATAATTACACAAGTTTAAATGTTAGTTACACATGTGTAATAAGTCGATTCGGTGTGTAAAAAATAATATAATTTTTTTGTACGTTACTTACACTTACGTATTACACATGTGTAAAAAGAATTGTTACGTTGAGTTTTTTCGGTGTTTAAAACTTAAAACGGTTATATATATATATATATATATATGAGAAAGAAAAAAGTAAAAATGATATGTAAGAGAGAGAAAAGAAAGTAAAACGTTATGAGAGAGAGAGAGAGAGAGAGAGAGAGAGAGAAATAAAGTAAATGAAATTTGACATGTCAACTTGTAATAATCAGAAGTCTGAAAACAAAAAACAAAAAAACGACATTTATACCCCTTATTACAATTTTTCACAATATATACAAAATGAAAAATATGGAATTTTGAGTCACATATTTGAGTTTTTATGGTTTTCACAAGTCAGTATTCTTAACCTGTTTTAAAAAATATGTGAAGTAGATTTGCAAATTATATGATAAGACTATTAGTGCTTTGAGTAGAGGAGAGATAAAATATTATATCGGAAAGTTAAATTTGAGAGTTTCACTATTCATACCCTATAAGTTTTTAATATTTTTTGAAAGTGGTTGTGAGTTGATGAGATAGAAAATGTAATGATAAATGTACAAAAATTATTATTTAATTAATCATAAGAGAGAAAATACAGTAATTTGTAATGTAATTATATATATATATATAGCAATGTTATAATAAAAAATAGATTTTTCCATAAAAGTGTAGAAAGTGTGTTTTCATCATTAGATCTGATAAAACACACCACACAATACACACCGCAACTAACATAAAACACACTGTCCATATCCACCGTCAGATCAACATATCTAACGCATCAGATTACTTCTTACACTTTTTAGACACACTCCACTTCTTATTATAAGGGTGAGGTTATAATAAGAAGTGGAGTGTGTCTAAAGAGTGTAAGAAATAATATGGTGCGTTAGATATGTTGATCTGACGGTGGATATGGAAAGAGTGTTTATTGTATGATGTGTTTTATTTTAGTTCCGGTGTGTCTATTGTGTAGTGTGTTTTATCAGATCTAATAGTGAAAAATCCACTTCTTATTATAACATTGCTCTCTCTCTCTCTCTCACTATATATATATATATATATATATATATATATATAAGGTGGAGTTATAATAAGAAGTGAAGTGTGTTTAAATAGTGTAAGAAGTAATCTGGTGCGTTAGATATGTTGATCTGATGTTGGATATAAAAAGCGTGTTTATTGTGCGGTGTATTTTATTAGATCTAATGGTGAAAACACACTTCCTACACTTCTTAGGAAAAATCTATTCCTTATAATAACCTTCCTCTCTCTCTCTCTTTATATATATATATATATATATATATATATATATATATATATATATATATATATATATATATAAATTTTAAAAATATCAAAAGAAATACACTGACAAAAATACCCTTGTGTGTTATACTTCATCCAATGGTTTAGATATTTTCCTACACTTCTTATAAAAATTGCCATTTTATCCTAACCTTCCTATATATACAGAGGAAGGTTAGGAAAAAATCTAAACCATTGAATGAATTATAACCCACAAGGGCATTTTTGTCAATATATTTCTTTTGTTAATTTTAGTATTAATTTATGTTGTTAACGAATGCCATATTTTAAGGATATCAATCAATCAATCATACAAAGTGAAGTCCCACCAATAGCAAACTATAAGTAGCGTGAGGAGGGTGGGATGTAGGCTCACCGTACCTCTATCCAAAGGGATAAAGAGGTGGTTTCCAGAGAAACGCTCAGCTCTAAAAAACATATGTATGGGGAAAAGAAGAGGAAATATCAAATTTAAACAGTAATATAATTAATAATAGCACTTAATATATATATATATATATATATGAAAAGACCATATTTTAAGAATGATAAATATAAATAAAAAACTATAACATAGTCATCAATTATCTTCATCGCCATTATATATATATATATATATATATATGAAAACACCATATTTTAAGAATGATAAATATAAATAAAAAACTATAACATAATCATTAATCATCTTCATCGCCATTCAAATAATAAACACACAATATCATCTTCACATATTAGGATACCACCACCCTCATCCTCATCATATCCGCCAATCTACCATCGCCTTCCTCACTTCCGCCACAAATCCGACAACCACCACCTCTATTCATCAAACATTGTAGCCCTAAATTCATTGCTTCTTCATGGTTTACAACCCTAAATCTTTCTTTGACCACCGCCATAATTCTTCGTCCACGATGTTAGGTTTTCGCGATGGTTCATTTCTCTGATTCAATCCAAAAACCAACACATCAATCCAATAAATCCGGTAAACATTGCAGTCCTAATTATCATCGCTTCTACACGGTTGTTCAACCGTAAATATTCTCTGACCACCTCTATGATTCTTCATTGGCGGGACTAGGGTTCTCAATAGGTATTTTTTTAGCTTCTACTATTCCAAGAGATACAAGTATCACATCACATTAAGTTGTTGCTATATAAATTAGATAATAAATCTCTGTTTTGTTTTTTTTTTCTATTAATAAAATCAAGATGTTTTTGTTTTTATATAAATCAAGACATGTTTTGTTCATGGTTACTGTGTTTTAGTTCTTAAACGTTGGAAGGCCCCGAGCCTAGTGCCTTACTTTGGGTGGTGAATTACTTATAAACACAGTTCTAAATATCATAGTGAATTAAAACTTTCGCGAAAATTTTATAACTTCACCCATAAGTTACAAAACATAACGTTCTTGTTTAAAACATTCAAATTGTCTTAACTTAAAACATCATAACTAATACATCATGTCTTCCTTTTCTAGATGCCAGACACACAGTTCCTACCATGTGTCTTCCCCAAGCCAACTCCTTTAGCCTATTTATACATGCGTGAAAGATAAAAGTCAACTATGCTGAGTAAGTTCTAGTTAATTATGCAGCATGCATTACGTTCACATACTTACATATACGTATCCGAAGACACATACTACATACTTAACCTGCTTAACTTTCTTTTGTGCATATACAAGTATATACCTATATTATTACCTTCATACTTTCATTCTTTCTTACTTTCATACTTTCATACTTTCATAATTTAACTTACTTTTACATACATACTTATATGTTTTAAAGAGTCTTTTGCCCTATAATCTCACAGATTTTATTAGGATCTGCCACCATCCTTTCACAGATTTTATTAGGGTCTACCACCCTTATTCATAGATATTATTAGGGTCTGTCACTCTCATAACCATACAACCATACATACATTTCTTTATATATATATATATATATATATATATATATATATACTTTCATACATATTCTTAACCTTTTCTATATCATTCATAAAACATTCACATATCATATCGAGTATGCACACAGCCCCGAAACTTAACAAGGAAATGGGGCTAAAACTCACATGAGTCCTGTTTCTTTCAAAGTTAACTGTAATACCCCTATTTAGTTGCGCATGGCTAACTGTGTAGCAATTAGAGTATCAAACAACTACTTCTAACTAGATCATACTTCTATGTTAGTGAAGCCTCTAATGAATGGGGGTTTGGGGGCATCGCCCCTGATAGCGGGTATCTATGGGCGGCATCCCCTAACAAGGTCCAAGGGGCAGTGCCCCTTTAATAAAAATTCATTAGAATACTGTATCTTTAAACGAATCAAGTATTCACTAAACCAGTCAAATCGAGTTTCATTTGAGTCGAGTTTCATTCTTATCGAATTTCATTCTAATCGAATAGAGTTTTCATTAAATCGAAGCGAGTTTCATTAAGTCAAATAGAGTTTTCATTCGATTCGATTCGTGTCGTTTTTTGATTTGACTCGTTTCATATTTCAATTTGATTCATTTTGTTTTTCGTTTCGATTCGATTTATCTTCCAAACGAATCAAGTTTCCTCAAAAACTCGATTCGAATATGCTTTCCCATGCCTTTTAGCTATAAACGTTCCGTTTCAATCCAATGCGATTGCCTTTATCAATATAAAAGGTTCTAGGTCATAAAAACTTCGTTTCCATACTCTCACACGGTCCGAACGACACTAGTTCACCCTACTCATTATGAACAACTTGTTTTCTAAAAAGTCTATGTTTTTCTTACACATTACAGTTCGATTTCTCATCCTACCAAATCGTTTTGCCAAATGATATAAAATGCACAACCTTTAAGGTAAAATTTATCTCTTTTGGTTTCAGGTCCGAGCCTAAATGCATATTTGAACGTGTTTCTTGCTTCGGATCTGGTTCAGAACTCGAATCTGACTATGATTCTTGTTGCTCGATGATGCAAGACTCAAAACCTAGTCTCCTTTAGCTCGGATTTGAATCCGGAATTGGAAGGATGAGTGTTTGTGTGTGTTTTTGAGTGTGTGTGTGGAGGCTAGTGATGGAATGAGGGTTTTAGGGAGGTTTAAGGGTGCTTTAAAACCACTAATCCCATGGACCGAAGACCCATCACCATACCTTATTACATCTTTTATTTTCCAAGCTCACACTCTATTATTATTACTTAACCTAATTAAATAATAACACATAATTAAGTAAACAAAATTCTTTTATGTATTAATATTATAAAAAGTAGGATGTTACAAAATTTTTGTGAATCAAGAACACTGTGTGTTTATACATGGCTATTGTGTCATAGTTCTTGAGTATTGTGCTTTAATCTTTGACATGTTTTAATTTTTTTATGTTATAATGGTCAAATGATGACTCAAGAGAAAAAAATAAACGTATTGTGTTTTATTTCATGATGTAGTTCATAGATGTTCTTGTTATTCTGTTTTTAATTTTGTACTAAATTTGATAATCATAGGTTGATTGAATGTTTCCACTTTTAGTATAAATTAAGGACAATTATACCTTTGGAGTGTTATAAAAAGTGTAAAAATAAATCACATTATAGAAATAACCCACTTTCCATCCTTAACCATTCAACTCCTTAATACAAAGGCCAGGATCAATTCTTACACTTTCTAGACACACATTACTTTTTAGAATAACATCACCATATATATATATATATATATATATATATATATATATATATATATATATATATATATATATATATAGGAGATGGATCAAATACAAATTAAAAAACCATACTAAACGTAGGAATCAAAGAATTGGGCAGTGGCAATTTCGTAATTAATCAAACACAAACTATTTCTTTAGCGATGATCATCTGCTAGTTATATAATCTCCACCAATTCAAAAACATATTACAATACCATTGGGTGTAGCTGCCTAGGGTTATCATTAACGATATAACTGCATCAAGCGTTCTTAATTCTCAAATCTTATCATGTATTCAATTAATCGACTTCTTCAATAGTTGAAGACATTGACACTTAAATTGAAGGAATGTAGTTCTTCAGTCGGTTTCAATCAGCTTCGATTAATCATGTAATTAGTTTATTTATTTGTCTAGCTACCGAATTCATTGATTTATCAGTTAATTTTTCAATTAGTTTTTGAATTCATCTAAAAATTGCATTCCTTAAGCTATATAGTTTAAAATAACTAGAGCAGTTACATTTATACTTAGTGTATTTTGTTGTTTTATTACTTATATCCAAGTTTTTACTTTATATAACTAGAGTAATTATCTTCACAAGTAAAGTAATTATTAGATCATAAGTAGAATAGTTATTCGCTTAAGTAGTGTAATTGTTTAATCCTAAATAGAGTAATTATTTAATCATATATAGTATAATTATATGTTTGATCTTACTGTAGATATTGTTACTTTATAGAGTAATTATACGCTTGATTGATCTTAATGTAGATAACATAACAGAAGATATAACTGTTGGAATAGAGCTCAAACTTGTTGTATCTTCTTCATTAAAACTAGTTGAAGGCATGCTTTTTCCATCTTTGGATGCTTCATATCAACTTTATGTAGAATATGCTAATAAAGGCGGTTTTTCGGTACGTAAAGGTTCTCAAACTGAAAAGAATGGTTTTATACAATATAAGGGTCTGTTTGATATGAGGTAATGGAATGGACGACGGAATGGAATGGACGTGGTAATGGAATGGACAAAGGAATGGAATGGGTTATTACCATTCCAATGAAATGTTTGGTTACCACATGGGAATAAAATGAATCATTACTTTGTATTGTTGATTGGTAAAAAAAATATTAAAATGGTAGTGAGTGGTGGTGGTGGTGGTGGTGGTGGTGAGAGCGGTGGCGGTAACAGTGGAGGTGGTGGTGGCGGTAACAATGTAGGTGGTGGTGGGCAGCGATGACGGTGGGCAGCCTGTGTAATGGTGGGGCGATGATTGATGGATGCGGTGGGTGGCTGGAGGTGGTGGGTGGCTGGCACTGATGGCGATGGTTTGTGGAGGTGGGTGGTGGTGGCGGAGGACGCCGATGGTGGTGATTGGTGGTAGTGGCGGCGGTGGTGGGCAGCGGTGACGGTGGGCGGCATGTGTGATGGTGGGGTGATGGTTGATATATGCAGCGGGCGGCTGGCGGTGCTGAGTGGCTGCCACCGATGGCGATGGTTGGTGGCGGCGGTGGACGCCGATGGTGGTGGCTGGTGGCAGTGGCGGCGATGGTTGGTGGCGGTGGTGGGTGTTGATGTTGGGTGGTGGTGTTGTTGGGAGGGTGGTGGAGGTTATGTAGGGTGAAGGAGGGAATGGAAAAAACATGGGGTATGGATGGAATGAAATTGGGGTATTTTAGAGGGAATGGAATGGACTAGGTAATGGGTCATTCCATTCTTTAGGTCAACCAAACACATTATTTTCCATTCCCTCACAATGAGTCATTCCATTCCGTCATTCATTCCTGGATACCAAACGCTACCTAAGTATTTTATATGTTTAAAAGTGGGATCCAATCGACAAAAGAAATTTGATTCTCTTGAAGAAGTTCATCAAAGAAAAATTTAAAAAAGTTTAGGAATAGGCCTTCTATTTGAACCGGTTGCGTAGCACAGATTGCATTATGTACTGTTGATGTTGGGAAATAATATAACATAAACAAGTTTATTGAAGAACATAATCACAATTTGATTTCCCAAGAAGATTTCTCTCTCCCTTCGTCATGAAATTTGACAGTTATGCAACAAAAGATGTTATATTCTTTATCCACACTACTTCTAGGTCCTGTTAAATCCTTTAATATTTTAAGGACATGATACGAAGGTTTTGATGATGTTGGTGTAACTTCTGCGGACTGCAAGAATTTTAAAAGAAATATATATTGCTCTTTAGGAGACTTTTATGCCGAAATGATTGTTCAACGGTTATTTAACAAGAAAGAGCACCTTCATGATTTTTTTCTTTATACTATATTGTGGATGAGAGTGGCTGTCTAACTGGATTATTCTGGCAGGCGAAGTTTGTAAAAAGATTTATTTAACTTTTAGTGATGTAATATCCTTCGATTTAACATTCAATACCAATAAGTAAGGTTTTTTTTTCCTTTTTATTTAGTTATTTTTTTTTATGTAGTCAAACATTTTACATTTCCTTTTATTTTGATAATTTTTGTCCACAGATACAAGATGATTTTTGTTCCATTCATCGGAATTGATTGTCATTTTCGCAATGTTAATCTTGGAGCTGGTCTTATTGCAAAGGAGACGATTGAATCCTATATGTGGTTACTAACATGTTTTTTGAAAGCTTTTGGGCATAAACCAAAGGTTGTTGTTAGTGATCAAGATTCTGCTATGAAGCAAGCTATTGAATCCGTTTTTACTGAGAGCATGCACAGATTATGCATGTGGCACATAATGAAGAAAACAGCTGATAAGGTTACATTTATTGTTTTATTTCTAAATAGAGTAATTATTTTTGTAAGCAGAGTAATTATAATTTGTTTTTAGCTTAGTGAGATGTCATAACTTTATACTGTGATTAAAAACTCAGGTTGAGTAATTATTTTGTTTAACTAGAATAATTGTAGGTTGTAGAGTTTAGATTTAGCGTAAAGATTTTGAAATAAAACTATAATGTTTTAAGTAGAGCAATTTATCTTTTTAAGCATTTTTTAGTTTCATATTACAAACTATATGATGTCATGATCTTAAATCATTCTTTCGTTTTTAGGTTGGGCCCACATTGTGTAACAATAAGCTCTTTAAGTGTCATATTTGTAACATAGTTTGGACAGATTCCATTGAACCTGATGAGTTTGAGATGACACGGCACGAAATAGTGAATGAATTTGGTTTTATTGATAATTCTTGGATATCTACTAGGTTCGGTTTATGATCAATGTGGATTCCAGCATATTACCGCGATGAGCCTTTATCGGGTCTTATGCATACTACATCAAGGTCTGAGATCCAAAACCAATTATACAGTCTTGTTTCGAACTCACAACTATCTTGTCTATTTTTTTAGTCATTTTGATATGGCTCTTGAAACTCAAAGACATGCTCATCGAAAAATTATCATGACAAGAGGAATACGAAACCCAGTGAATACTCTGAATCAGAACTAGAGGTCGATGCTCTTAAGAGATACACCCATAAAAATTTTTGGGATGTTCAAGAAGAAATATATTGTAGTATTAATAGATGTCATCCCCTTAGCATTTTGGAAAAGGTTTCCTTCAGGTACCTTTTAGCGTATTTTTTATGAATAATGTTTTATGGTCTTTGTTGTAGAATAATTATATTTATAAGTAGAGTAATTATGATGTTAATTATGACAGATATTTTTGTTTTTTTAGTTGTAGAGTAATTATGATTATAATTACAGTAATTATGATGTTCATTATGATGTATAAGAAAAATTGTTTTGTAGTGTACAGATTCTTGAAATAAAGCCATAATTTTGTAAGTAGAGTAATTATTTCTAAAATTAGAGTAATTATGTATTGAAGCTTTTTTTAACTAAATGTTTATTATTTCACAGGTATCCGCCATTGTTCCTGATAATGATTTTTCTGCTTCATGTAGCTGCAAAAGGTTTGAGCAATATGGTTTGTTGTCTCGGCATGTTTTTGATGCGTTTAGAGTTTTTGAGATTGATGAGATTCCAAAGAAGTATATTTTGAGGCGTTGGATGAGGGATGTGATAAAATGCCTGTTTATCCGCCTAAGCAACTGTTCGATTTTTGGTAAAGATGTTGCTAATGGCAACATTGATCAACTGAAAAAAGTTAGAGATCATACAAATGGCAATAGGGAAAAGGCAGAAAAGGGGTTCTTAAGCTAAACCGAATTCGAATAAAAATGATATGTTGGCTTATCTTCTTGGATATGATCAACCGTCAGCGTCTGCTATTCGAGTTCCAACTGGTATTAGAAATAAAGGGTGCGGTTCTCACAAAAGAATTAAATCATTAAAATAAATAGCAGCCAATCGTGCTGGGAAACGATCAAGAGCTTGCTCGGTGTGCGGTGAGGGAGGTCATGATATTCGAACATGTGATAAAATGCCTGTTTATCCGCCTAAACATCCGCCTGGACCATAGTTTTATACTAGATATATACTATATTGTTTTCTAGATTTTACAAAGTGTAATATAAGGTATGACAAATACTTGAAATACTGAAAAACAACTACTACAATTATAGGTTTTTTTTTCTAACATGGTAATTGTTTGCAATATAACTTTCTTTTGATAACTAGAGTAATTGTTGTGATGACTAATGGAATATAAATTTAAACATGTACGGTTATTGTTTAACATAATTTGATATTTGGACAAACAATTTTATAAGTCAACAATCACATGCAATCTCATAACTAGAGTAATAAGAGCATACAACTAGAGTAATTTTACGTGCTACAAATTATGTGTAAGAAAAGCATTATATGCTTCAAAACAATGTCATCACATCCAAATTCAACCAGTCACATCTAAGTTTTTCCAGAGACAAAAAAACAAAAAAAAAAGCAAAAAACACACACACACAGTCTTCTTCAAATTCATACAAGCTGTCAAATTCATGCAAACTTTTCATGCCTCTCCACCTGATTTTCCAAACGATTCTCATTCAATTTCTCACGTTCCTTTGCATCAACGCCTTCAAACTTTAATGCTTTACTCACAAGTTCGTCCTTTGCTTTGTTTATGTCGAATAAGAGCATCTTTGAAAAAACTTATGCCTCAACTCAATGATTTGCTTTTGTTGAGCTTTTTCATCACTTTAGAACTCACAAACCCATGCATCTTCACCTTTATATGTCTCCATATGCCACATTAAATAAATTCTACAATCGATCCTATTTCTTTCGGCCCTCCAGGGAGTCGCCTTTCTTTTGATTTCTGCAACTCTTAACTTGTTATAAATTTTGTTACTCTTTGATTGTAAGTAGTTGCAAAATGTATTTTTCTGCAACATTTTCAAAATTTATTAGACTTTAGCTTTGGTACTAAATATAAATTAAAATATATGTGATAAGTATTACCATAATGTTTGGTATATCTTTATATTTTTCTTTGAAGTTTTCACCCATTGTAGTGTAGTTAATCAATTCAATCATAATAGTTGATTGATACTTAGACGTATAGACAAATGTACAGGGTTTTAAAGTATCAAATAGATGAACAAAACAAAAGGCCAAAATTGGTTAATTTGTTGAGAGTACTCACTTTTCTTTTATAGGAGCAAATATATAGTTTGATATAAGTAATTTGTCTTTTGGGAGCTTTGGCCCCAATTCATCATGGAGTATAATATACGGAGATTTAAATGTTGAGGTTACTTTCGGTATTCTTTTCTGAATTGCTTTTCCCTCTGGAGTCTTCTCTAATTCAGTGTTTGTTGTTTGAAGAAATGGTATATTTGTTAACAACAACTCTATATAAACTTTTAATATTTTGTGGCCTAATAATATAAAAGGAAAATGTTTAATGTAACATCTCCAAAATTTAGATCCAAATTTGACAACTTGGTAAAGTTGAAGGATCTAAAATATTCTCAAGATAAGTAATGGGAAAATTTTAAATAAGGAAATAAAAAGAAAATATAGAAATGAAAATAGTCCATAAAGAAGTCCATCCCATATTAAGAAAATGGGACAGGAAAATCCATCCCACACGGAAAGATGAAAGAAAGTGTAAGCATTCCACATGTGTACAAATAAGAAAGATAAAATTCATCCTAATGGAAAGTAAGAAATAAATGGAAGCTCTTTATAAGGAAAAGAATTTCCATAGTAATATTTTTTTATGCCAAGCATGCACCTAGTGGTCCTAGTGGAGGGTGCGGAGCACCCAACTCACATGGGCACGGGCTCAGGTGAGGACGAGGACGACGGCGACGGGCGCAATGTGGCGCTTTGATGGCACACTTTGCACTTCACACGCTCTTGTCGTCGCGAGCCGCTTGAGAGCCGCCTTAGTATTTTTAGACAATGGGAGTTAGACCCAGACGTGACAAGCTAACAAATTCAAGAACCCATCGTGATGAGTCCAAGAGTAAGGCATCGTGATACGCGATGGTCCGTTTTGACTCAGTGACACGTGTTGCATCTAGGTGACACGTGACAGATGCTAGGGTTGAGTCATCAGCCACGTGTCTTCTTTCGGCCATCGCAATAAGCGTCGACTTAAGGGAAGGGTCCATCGCATATCGCGATGGGACCCAAAATCAGCTATAAATAGAAGGGGTTCACGTCACATCCATTTCACACCAAAACCTTTTTCTATCAAAATTATTTTCCCTCCCTACCTCGTAAAGCGTGCCCTCAATCTGATAATTATATCTTCGTAAACCGACTTGACTAGAAGTACGTTTTGATAAGTCCCGACGACCGGCGCTCCTCGTTTTGCGTGCCAACCTCGAAGTATGTGCTAATCCCCAAAGTTCTAACAAATTAAACTCTAGTATACGATATAGAGTAGAAGTGCTGCTCATTCAAGCTTAGGTATATAAACTCTGAATACCCGCGTAAGGTAGGAGTTCTGTCTAAGTTATTATTTTATTATTATGGCTAAAGACCTTAATCAGAGGTATAGCCTAGACCTTAATCAAATTAAAGTAATAATTAAAATAAGAGTTCTTTATAATTAAGAAACATAAAATTTTATATATCAAGGTTATAGATAAATGATGTTTCTTCTTAAAGAAGAAACATATATTATAGACATTTCTTCTTGAAGAAGATACTCAGGACATGATTGACAAATAAAGAGAAAGATTTCATATCAAAATATTTTATTCAAAGAAATGATTAATCAAGGTTTAAAGCTATCAAAACCAGACTAAATGTCTGTATCCGGATTAAGAGAAGATCCAAAAATTTATATAAACCTATTTTATTATAGGTTAATTAATCGTTTATTCTTAAAGTTTTCGAACAAGATCACTACATCATTCAGAATAGACAATCACAGGTGAATACATTAAACCTTTTTCACTCAAGATAAATGGGTTGTTTATCTTAACAAAAGTCAATCAAATAAAGATTTAAGGGATTACGTGATCCCTAATTTTACAAGATAGAAAATATAAGGAACCCAGACCGTGTACACATTTGTCTGGATCCAAACATAATTAGTCTAGTCTTTCAATCAAGGCTATGTGTCCGCAGACTAGAGATTAAAATAAAAGTTCTTCAATGGGCATCAGTTCCCAGAGAACCGTAATTATGTGTGTATGGCAGTGGCAAATCACATAAATAGGAGACGTTTTTGCTTAGTTTGTTCAAGAAAACTATCTTGTCAGTCAAAGAAAGATTTATAAAATGTTTTTAGAGTCAACGATTCACCAGCATATCGTTGACGTATTTTCTCAACACTTTCAAGAATAAAGTTAGCACATGTAGCAGAGAATTATAGCCACTCATGGAGTTAGATGCTCGCAAGGTAGAAATGACCCAGTTTTGTAACATCCTGAAATTTCTAAGAATAATAGTAATATATTATTTATTTATGGTGGAAAAGTTAACTTGAGTTAGTAAAAAAATAATAAAATAATAAAGATGGAAGGATAAGTAGGCTAATTAGATGAAATTAATTATGGACAAAAAAGGAAAGATGGGCCTAAGGTCCATCGGCTTAAGGGAGTATAAACACCCCTTAAACCCTAACCCTTTCCATTTTCATCCATCTCTACACCATAGCCACACTATAAAAAACACACACTTCTCCAATTCCCGTTTTTGAGAAAATAACCCATAAGGACACGACGATTCCTGGAGATCTAGCCGTCAAATTGGTCTCAAATTTTAACTGAGTGTTCATGGAATATAAATGAAGATTTCCACTTATTAGATCTTCGATCAGAGGTTGGAAAGTCCGGGTTTTAATAGCAAAACCGTAACAGCAACCATAGAAAATTCCGACAAATATTTTGATATTTCCGGCAAATGCAGCCGCGGTTTGCAGATACGGCGAGCTGATGGGTTTGTAGATCGGGGTGAGACAGTTCCGTGGACACTTGAATCACTCAATTCCGAGTTCGTTTGATATGGTTTTGGTCTTCTCAAATGATTTCAGACGTAAACCTCAAAGTTAGCCGTGACCAACTGAAAAAATGTGTTACAATCAATTCCAAAAGAAGCAGGAACCAGGTGACTTTCTGTCCCCATTTCCTTGTTATGTTTTCGGGGCTGTGTGCATACTCAACGTGGATTTTAATACACTTACCTTAAGTGGTAAGTGTATGCCATATAATAGATGTGATAATTATACTTAATGATGTTATGAATGAATGCTTGTCATTACGTGAACGATCTTCAGATATTGCACATATTGTCAAGGAAAGTGACGTGTAATGATAATTATTGATGTTATGAATGAATGCTCGTCGATACGTGAACGATCTTCGAATATTGCACGTATTGCCAAGGAAAACAAAATGTAGTATGTATGGAATGAGTATGTACAGAATGAGTATGTAAAGAAGAGTATGTATGGAATGAGCATGTATGGAAGAGTATGAGAGAGTGAATAGATAGAACGGGCCAGGACCTAATAATATCTGAGACAGAAGGGACCAGTCCCTAATAATATATGAGACAGAATGGACCAGACCCTAACAATATCTAAGACAGAAGAGACTATACCCTAACAATATCTAAGACAGAAGGGACCAGACCCTAATAATATCTGAGACAGAAGGGACCAGACCCTAAAAATATCTGAGACATAATAGATGGCATGAAAGTATGATAGTGTGATGATATGAAAGAATGTATGAATATATGTATATACGTATGTACGTATGAATGTAAGGAAGAAACTTAACATACAAAGTATTGAATATGTATCTTTGGATATGTATATGAAAGTGTATGTATGAATGTATGTTACCTGATTAACTAAAACTCACTCAGCGTAGCTAACTTTTAGTATGCACGCAGGTGAGTCGGATGAGGCAGCTGGCTTGAGGGGGACACATGGCAGAAGAATAAGAAGCTGGCATCAAAAGACTTATGATGTATTTATGAATGATGTTTTATTAGGAAAGACAAAAGATGTTTGTTTAAGACAAGTTCTTAAAATGATGTGAAATGTTTATTGAAAGTTTTATATTCCGCAAAAGTTTTAATTAACTCTGATATTTAGAACTGTGTTTATAAGTAAATCCAACGCCCCAAGTGAGGCGCCGGGAACGGGGCCTTACAGGTTGGTATCAACGCATAAGTTCGAGAGAATTAAGCATCCTACGTGCTTTGACTCAAACAGAGAATGAGACTTAAGTAAAAAAAATGCCAGTTCAAGATAGCCATGTGTCACTCAAGCAAGCTTGGTAAAGGTAAAGTATATGATTAATTTCATGTGTAAAGTAAGAATGTGTAAGGAATTCGGCTTAATTGCTAAAGAAAGATGTGTGTATGCTAGCTTAATTGCTAGGGATAAGAATGTTGGTTATATGCATGTTTGCATTATTGTGTAAGTAATTGCAACTAGCATAAGTGAAATCATGAAGGGAAATATGTAGAACGAGGACTAATGTAAAGAGTTAATTACACTTGGCCACTGTCATTAACTACTTACCTTACGAATCATGTGCTAAATAATTCTTAGAGTGATAATGTTTGTGTTTCCTTAGAGATATCACTGACACAAAGGGGCGATCACGAGGAGGTCGTACTGGACGTTGTGGTAAGACGCGTGCCAACCAGACACCTATTTGAAGAAGGCGTGACAAAGCGATATACGAAAGCAGTAGGAATTCGACTTTAGGAAGTAATGAAGAAGGATTACGTTTGGAGCTAGTAGTCACGTACACTAAGGGAGTTTCTCAGTTGTTTCGCACTACAATGCCAACAATGTTCGCTAAAGCATCGAAGGTAGCCAAACTAGGAAATCCAAGTGGAAACAACATGAAAGAAACAGAGATAAGCCAACTAGAATGAGTCAATACATGCATTATGTCTGCAATAGTTAACTCCATAAGAGAACTTGTTGGGATCATGAGTAACGAAGCGAACGATGAGAAAGCAGAGATGATCGAAAAGGACAGGTGATTGTCAAGATATCCTAATTGAACATGCATGAAAGGATGATGGTACATAGTGTAGCGAACATGAAAGGAAAGCGCTATGAATAATGTAGTTGTGTACCTGAGACTTTATGGACCTTCGTTAAAGTATGAGAATGATTAAGAATTATAAGGTAGAACTAGAGGGGTTCCTTGTTACTCCTATTTCCTGACCTTAAGAGAGTTCGATGTCGTTTGGGAATGGATTTGCCATTTGAGTATGAGGCTCACATAGCATGTAAGAGTAATTTGATAAGGTTGGAGTATTTGGATGGCGGTACAGTGATGGTTTATGATAATAAGGAAAGTTCAGGGATTAACGTCATTTCGATGATAAAAGCCGAAGGTTTGTTAACGCGAGAGTAGAATGCCTACTTTGTATATGTTGTCAAAGCTACGACCGAGATGAAAGAAATAACAGATGTTCCTATAGTGTTTGACTATCCAGAAGTGTCCCCATAAGACCTTCCAGGGTTACCACCAGAACGAAGAGTAGAATTCTCGAAAGAAGTAATACCAGGAGCACAACCCGTCGCGAAGGCACCTTACCGCCTAGCACCGTTCGAGATGGAAGGGTTAATGTCCCAACTGCAAGAACTCCTCGACGAAGGTGTTTTTATGACGAGTATTTCCATGCGGGGTGTACCGGTGATGTTCGTGAAGGAGAAAGACGGAAGTATGAGAACGTGTATAGATTATTGAGAGTTGAACAAGCTTATAGTGAAGAATAGATTTTCATTGCCACAAATGGATAAATTGTTTAATCAAATGCCAGGTGCGAGTTGGTCCTCACAAATAGACTTCCGAGCAGGCTATCATCAGTTGAAAGTGAAAGAGGCAGACATCCCTAAGACAACATTTCAGATACGATATGAATACTAAGAGTTTCTCATGATATCGTTTGAATAGACGAATGCTCAAGAAACATTTATGGTTATGATGAATAGGGCATGTCATCCGATATTATGACAAATATGTCATTGCTTTCATAGACAATAGTTTTGATAAGTCTGACCATGCTGAACACTTGGAAGACATGTTGGAAACACTGAAGAAAGAGTAACCATATGCTAGGTTTTCAAGGTGTACCATTAATACATGTCATAAGAGTTTGGATATCTCTTCAAGCAGAAAGAATGGAATACGGGGCAAGAAGATGGGTAAGGCTGATAAAGGATTATGATTATGAAAACAAGTATTATTCGGGTGAGACTAACGAGGTCACTGACGCACTAAGTCGTAAAGGTGGAGAGGTTATCATGAAGATTAAGTTGTATAAATTGGTTAGTACTTCAGATTTCATAAGCGAGATATGCGAGACGCAATAGAAGTTATAAAGAATGAGAGCAAGATGAAAAAGTAATGAATTATCAGGTTACATAGAGATCTGAAAGATAATACTTATGATGTGAGAATCAGATTTGGTCGCATGTGGATTCGTTAGACATACGAGATCCACCAAGATGTATCAAGACTCGTAGAGAGACTACTAGTGGCTTAGTATGGAAAACGCAGTGATATGATATGTCAGTAAGTGTTTGACTTTCTTGTAAGTCAAGGCAGAAGATCAGAAGCTGCATGGAAAGGAACAACCATTAGAAACACCATAATGGAGATGGGAATGCATCACCACGAATTACATAACTAAGCTAACGTGTACAGCTAGAAACCATGATACTATCTGGGTGATTGTGGACCGTTTGAAGAAAAGTGCTCACTTTATACCAATACAAGAAGCTATCTCTTCGGAAATGTTAGTTAAGGAGTTTATCAGCAAGACTGTGACAAGGCATTGAGTGTCGTTATCAATTTTGTCAGACATAGATAGCCGGTTTACATCGAGGTTGTAAAAGGAAGGAATTTGATTATAATGAAGGCAGATACTGATGAAAGTGAAACTGTTAAGTATAAGTCAAATGAAGACGAGTCCATGGTATGTGACAGTTGTGGAAGAATATGACACTTTTCCTACACGGACAAGAACAAGTGTTACGAAGGTGAAACCGGAAGTAATGCAATAAGAGGATGCAAAAAACCAAGGACAAAAGATAGAATGACATGTTAGGAAAGCATAAATATGGTTTAGACTCACATTTATTTGAATTGAGTCTGAACACGAATGATTAGTGATGTGACGGATAATCATATGATCATGAGAGGAAAGTCATATAGAACGACAAAGACAAATTGGTTTAATTAATTTCCATATGAATGTTAAAGCATGCCTGGAAATGAAGTTGGTTAATATAAATAGTTATGATATATCAGGCAACCTGATATGCTGCTTGACTAGTCAAGAAAAGGAAGATGTATCATCATGGACTTAATGATCAAGCTACCTTGGACAGCTATAACTCATGAACCCTACATGTGGATGCAGAGTTGAGAATGAAAGAAGGCTTAAGTGGTGACTTAAAAAGTTCTCCGACAAGTTATGCAATGGATGTGCTCAAGAATTGCAAGGACTGTTCTATCTCAAGGAATAGATAAATGGATTTTAAGAAGTAATCATTAAGGAGAAACTGGAAAAGTTTCTTTTTTGAAATTAATATGTTTTGAACGTATTGAAAAGCAGTATATTTGCTAAAGGTTGTAATTGGACGGAATGCTCATTCAGTGCTAAGTGTAATGATAGTAAGTGCAGTGTTTCTATTTAAAGGACAAGAAAGAAGAACATGCTTGTGGAAGTGATATACGCCTGCAAAGTCTAGATTAGGAAGCGTATCATCAAGGACTTCATGGACAAACTACCTAAAAAAGCTAAAACTAATTAACATCACTCAGTGATTGTTAGACAAAGGATAAACCGATAAGTCAGGAAGCTAAAGAAAAGATGTGAATACATGAAGTATTCCTTTTAACAAGGACTAAGCAAATTTCGAGGACGAAACCTCTTATAAAGTGGGTAGACTTGTAACATTCCGAAATATCTAAGAATAATATTAATTTATAATTTATTTATGGTGGAAAAGTTTACTTAAGTTAGAAAAGAAATAATAAAATAATAAAGATGGAAGGATAAGTAGGCTAATTAGATGGAATTAATTATAGACCAAAAAGGAAATATGAGCCTAAGATCCATGGGCTTAAGGGAGTATAAATACCCCTTAAACTCTAATCCTTTCCGTATTCATCCACCTCTACCCCATAGCCTACACTATCAAAAACACACACTTCTTCAATTCATGTTTTTGAGAAAATAGCCCACAAAGACACGACGATTCCCGGAGATCTAACCGTCGGATCGGTCTCAAATTTTAACTAAGTATTCATGGCATAAAAATGAATAATTCCACCGAATAGATCTTCGATCAGAGGTCTGACAGTCCGGTTTATAACAACAAAACTATAACAGCTAAAATAGAAGATCCCGACAACTGTTTTGGTATTCCCGACAACTGTAGTGGCGGTTTCCGGCGATGGAGAGCTGATGGGTTTGTCTATCAGGGTGATACGGTTCTGTGGTCGCTGGAATCACTCAATTCCGAGTTCGTTTGATATGGTTTTGGTCTTCTCAAGTGATTCCAGACATAAACCTCAAAGTTAGCCGTGCCCAACTGAAAAATGTGTCACAATCAATTCCAAAAGAAGCAGGACCCATGTGAGTTTCTAGCCCCATTTCCTTGTTATGTTTTTCGGGGTTGTGTGCATACTCAACGTGAATGTTAATACACTTACCTTAAGTGGTAAATGTATTCCATATAATAGATGTGATCATTATACTTAATGATGTTATGAATGAATGCTTGTCATTACGTGAACGATCTTCGTATATTGCCCGTATTGTCAAGGAAAGTGACATGTAATTATAATTATTGATATTATGAATGAATGCTTATCAATACGTGAACGATCTTCGGATATTGCACGTATTGCCAAGAAAGACAAAGTGTAGTATGTATGGAATGAGTATGTAATGAAGAGTATGTATGGAAGAGTATGAGAGAGTGAATAGATAAAAGGGACCAGACCCAAGTAATATCTGAGACAGAAGGGACCAGACCCTAATAGTATCTGAGACAGAAGGGACCAGACCCTAACAATATCTAAGACAGAAAGGACCAGAACCTAATAATATCTGAGACAGAAGGGACCAGACCCTAAAAATATCTAAGACATAATAGATGGCATGAAAGTATGATAGTGTGATGATATGAAAGAATGTATGAATACATGTATGTACGTATGTACGTATGAATGTAAGGAAGAAACCTAACAGGTAAACTATTGAATATGTATCTTTGTATACGTATAAGAAAGTATATGCATGAATGTATGTTACCTGATCAACTAGAACTCACTCAGCGTAGCTAACTTTTAGTATGCACACATGTGAGTTGGATGAGGCAGCTGGCTTGAGGGGGACACATGGCAGAAGAATAAGAAGCTGACATCCGAAGACTTATGATGTATTTTTGAATGATGTTTTATAGGAAAAACAAAAGATGTTTGTTTAAGACAAGTTTTTTAAATGATGTGAAATGTTTATTCAAAGTTTTATATTTCGCGAAAGTTTTAATTAACTATGATATTTATAACTGTATTTATGAGTAAATCCAACGTCCAAAGTGAGGCACCGGGAACAGGGCCTTACATGTTTTTAATTATTAAAATATTGCAAACAATATTTTAACAAGGTTTATAAAGTAAACACTCGGATATTTATTATCCGAGGAGCTTTCCAAATAAATTAAAAATTTTATTTTTATAAATAAAGGTTTATAAATAAATTAATGTTTCAAAATATATATATTAATATTTTATAATAAAATAAAGACTCCCGCTAAATAACTCGCAAACTTTGATATATTTACTAAAAAGGTACCAACTATTGGTCACACGTCTAGGCTCTAAATCGGGGTGTGACAGATTGATATCAGAGCCATGGATCTTAGAAAATTAGGTATTTAATTACACCTAGGCTTTGATTAGAAATAAGTGTATGATAATCATTAGTATCCATGTGAGAATATCAATGAAATAATTGAATGGTCATAGTTATTACGGATAAGATATAAACAAGTACGGATAAGATAGGAAAATACACTCCTATCCTAAAATAACCTCGTACTGATGTCCGATCGTCAATCTAGCCAAGGATCATTTCAGCATCGATCTGGTAAAGGAAAAGGATACATGGGAACATCTCTACTCCCAATTCCTATATCTAGTGATGAAAATTCATACCAAACAGCAATTGAGGAAGATTGAGATTCGTTTGATTCTGACATCCCGCTAGCTCAAATTATTCCAAGTCGGAACACGTATGGAGTCGGATCAAGTAAATTCAAGAAAACAATAATGCCAAAAGGAAAATAAGTAATGACTTATCCAGAAGAAAATCCTCAGGGACAGAAATATTTTAATTATTCAACAATACAAGAACCTTACTTTGTTCACACTTAAAGGAATGTATGACATTGAAGATGATTCAACTCATTATGAAATCAATGTCACTAAAATAGTTGAACCAATACTCAAGGAAGAAATGGATGATGAGGAAAGACGAAAATAAAAGGAGAAAGGAGAAAACAATAAGAAGGAAAACAAGATCAAGAAATGATTGTTCGATGGAAGAAATAAGAATCTTAATAGTTGTAAACAATGCTAATTGTGATAAATGTTGTGCAATATTGTAACGAAAACATAAATAAAATATATATTTAAATTTCCTTGAAGTTATTAATGTATCTTTTAAAAAAATTATGCCAAGAAAAGATCGCACAAACTCTCAAGATAATTCTTTCAGTACATTTGGAAGTGAGAGAATACTAGCCAGAAAATTTAGGAAAGGTCCATGTGGAAAATATCAAAAAGATGACTAACCCTAAGTCAAGGCTACATGAAATAATTAGTAAAGATTAAATGAAACAGACCCTAGAAAGAGAATTATAGAAATTCTCATGGTCTATTTGTACACAAGATATGTACTAAACATTTCAAAAATATACAACAATAAAGCATTGATGTCTCACAAGAACCTCATCATCCATCATAAAGATATGTGGGAAATGATATAGTGGAATTATCGTTTTATACGATTATCCCAAACATCAATTCTCAAACAAAGAATATCCAACTAGATTGTGCCATCACGAGACGAACAACCTCAAGAAAAATTTGAAAGAAATATCCTCGAAATGCGACAGAATTAAATAAACATTTCATAATCAAATTAATTTTTTGTACTTATATCAATGTTTTAATGTCACACATTTGTTGTAAACATTCAATCATTAAAATAATAAATTCCTTTCATACTAAAATCTATTTCGTTTACAGAATGTCAAACCTAAACAATCAAGAGAATAATGATGAAACATTAATTCAAAGAAGCAACAAGGATATTCCTAAGCAATATCTTGTCAAAATACCAGAAATGATTCATAACGCAATGATTCCTCTCATCGATGCAATGAAGAAGGGTCACACAAAAGTAAAATTCAGCATTCAAATAATTCTGCTAGAACTCAACCATACTGAAATCCTTCTCATCATGAAGAAAGTGTTCATAGCTCCAACGTTGAGAGCAAATTCAATCATAAATTCAAGAAAGTTTTAATAATCCAAGGCTATAGTTTCAAAAACTTCAAGGCCTATGGACCAAAAGAATTCTATGGCGATAAAGGTGCCATGTCAACTTTACGACGGCTTGAATAAATCGAGTCTATCGTTATCATCAGTCAATGTACTAAGATTCAAAAGATTCAGTACTCCTCTCAATACTTTAAAGGCGAAGCTTTAGAATGGTGGAATACCCTAATCATGTCAAAGGGTAGAGAGATTATGTACCAATAGAAGTGGGAATAATTCAAAGAACTTGTGCTACAAAAGATTTGTCCCATGCATGAAACCGATCTTATTCAAACTAAGTTTTTGAACCATAAGGTGGATGACACTAATCTCAAGGAATAAAATATTAATTTTCATGAGTATTGTAGATTGGTACCACACTTGGTAACACCTGAATCCAATAAAGTAACCCGCTATATCTGGGGTTTACCTCGGAAAATTATAGACTAGGTAAGATCTCATATGCCTCAAACCACTGATTCAGCCATGGAATTAGTCGGTTATCTTATGAATGGTCTTATCAGAAATCAAGAAGATGATAAAAATGACAAAGGAAAGAAAGAAGAAAACGAGGAAAAGAAAACAAAGAAAAACAAAGAAATGGAGGAAGGTCATTTAAATTCACAAGACCAATCTGTCAGAGCTGTGGCAGAAGACATCACCGAAAGTGTTTAAGACCAACCAAAAATATTCCGTTAGTAACATGTTCCTTTTGCAAGAAGCTCGGTCATTCGGAAGACAATTGCAAGAGGAAAACAATTGTATGGTTCAGTTGTGGAGAAAACAGACACCTCAGCTCAAAATTTCCACAAAACACAAGCAACGCAAGTAAAAGCGATGCTAAGAAAGAAAAAGCTTAAATAAATATGTTAAACGCACAAGGAGCATCCGACAATCAAGGATAAAAGTATAGAAGAATATGCCAAATGAATGTTCAAGATCCAAGGGCATTAGAAATAACAAATAGTTTAGTTAGCTCTTGTATACTGATTGTAATCTCGTTTTTAAACAATAATTTTGTAATCATATCAGGGTATTAAAATCTCCAATGTATATATAGAAAGATATTAGCATACAGACTGTGTCTTTACACAAGAATGCTTATATTCAAAGGAAAAGAGATAGTTAAATTTCGAAAATTTACGAAATACAAGGAACTATGTTATTTAATCATCATCTATAGAAAGATGAAATAAAGAGAATAAATTAAACTAAGACGTATGAATATGTCTACTCCAAGAAAATCAATTATCCAAACTTTGAAAGTTCAAAGGTATAATTGATGGGACATAAACGAAAAGAATCCGTCAAGGTCATGAAGTAAAGGATTACGTGACTCAAGTATGGATGTCTAAAATTTTCAAGATGAATAAATTAAAAGGATTAGATAGACTAAGTCCAAGATGCAATCTAGTTAACACCAGTAAATGTTTAGAATACAAAAGGAAAGGTAAATAGTTAAGCACAACTGGCCATTGTGCTTAGCAATTTACAATTCCTTATTTTGAACTATTAACTCAATACATCATCCAAAGATGTGAGTTAACAACAAATTGGGAATTGCAACCATTCAGACAGTTTGAGTTAATCTCAAGAAACACATTAGAAAGAATATGTTACCAAAACAATAAGCAAGGAATCACTCACAACGAATCACGAGGACGAGATTTATTCCAAGGTGGGGAGGATGTAACATCCCAAAAATTTTGATCCAAATTTGACAACTTCGTAAAGTTGAAGGATCTAAAATATTCTCAAAATATGTAATGGGAAAAAATTAAATAAGGAAATAAAAGGAGAATAAGGAAATAAAAATATTACATAAATAAGTTCATCCCGTATTAAGAAAATGGGAAAGGAAAATCCATCCAAATGGAAAGATGGAAGAAAGTGTAAGCATTCCACATGTGTATAAATAAGGAAGATAAAACCTATCCCACATGGAAAGTAAGAAACAAATAGAAGCTCTTTATAAGGAAAAGAGTTTCCATCGTAATATTCTTTTATGCCAAACATGCACCTGGTGGTCCTAGCGGAGGGTGCGGAGCACCTGACACGCACGAGCTCGGGCTCAGGCAAGGATGAGGACTAGGACAACGGCGACGACGAAGGGCGATGGGCGCAATGTGGCGCTTTGATGTCGCACGCTTGCATTGCCGCGAGCCGCCTTAGTATTTTTGGACAAAGGGAGTTAGACCCAGACATGACAAGCTACACAAAGCAAAGGACTAAAAATGAAAATTGGCATTCAGGAACCCATCGAGATACGCGATAAGTCCAAAATCAGATATAAATAGAAGGGGTTCACGGTACATCCATTTCACACCAAAACCTCTCTCTATCTAAATTACTTTCTCTCACTACCTCGTAAAGCATGCCCTCAATCCGGTAATTATATCTTCGTAAACCGAATTGCCTCGAAGTATGTGCCGACAAGTCCGGACAACCGGCGCACCTCGTTTTGTGTGCCAACCTCGAAGTACGCGCCAAGCTCCGAAGTTCTGACGAATTAAATTCTAGTAGACTATATATACCTGAAGTGCTGCTCATTCAAGCTTAGGTATTTAAACTCTTAATACCCGTGTAAAGTAGGAGTTCTACCTTAAGTTATTATTATATTATTATAGCTAAAGACCCTAGTCAGGGGTATAGCCTAGTCCTTGATCAAATTAAAGTAATAATTAAAATAAGATTTCTTTATAGTTAAGAAACAAAAGATTTTATATATCAAGGTTATAGATAAATGATGTTTCTTCTTGAAGAAGAAACATATCATAGACATTTCTTCTTGAAGAAGAAACTCAAGACATGATTGACAAATAAAGAGAAAGATTTCACATAAAAATATTTTATTCAAAAAAATGATCAATAAAGGTTTAAAGCTATCAAAACTAGACTAAAGGTATGTATCCAGATTAAGAGATGACCCGGATATTTATATAAACCTATATTATTATAGGTTAATCAATCATTCATTCTTAAAGGTTTTCAAACAAGATCACCACATCATTCAGAACAGACAATCACAGGTGAATACATTAAACCTTTTTAAATAGGTTGTTTATCTTAACAAAAGTCAGTCAAATAAAGATTTAAGGGATTACATGATCCCTAATTTTACAAGATAGAAAATAAAAGCAACTCAGACCGAATACACATTTGTCTGGATCCAAACATAATTGGTTTAGTATTTCAATTAAGGCTATGTGGCCACAGAATAGAGATCATAATAAAAGTTCTTCAATGGGCATCAGTTCCCGGAGAACCGTAATTGTGTGTGTATAGTAGTGGCAAATCCTAGAAATAAGAGACGTTTCTGCTTAGATTGTTCAAGAAAACTATCTTATCAGTCAAAGAAATATTTATAAAATGTTTTTAGAGTCAACGATTCACCAGCATATCGTTGACGTATTTTCTCAACATTTTCAGAAAATAGAGTTAGCACATGTAACAGGGAATTATAGCCACTCATGGAGTTAGATGCTCGCAAGGTAGAAATGACCCAGTTTTGTAACATCCCGAAATTTCTAAGAATAATATTAATATATTATTTATTTATGATGGAAAATTTTACTTGAGTTAGTAAAAAAAATAATAAAATAATAAATATGGAAGGATAAGTAGGCTAATTAGATTAAATTAATTATGGACCAAAAAGGAAAGATGAGCCTAAGGTCCATAGGCTTAGTGGAGTATAAATACCCCTTAAACCTTAATCCTTTCCATTTTCGTCCATCTCTACACCATAGTTTACACTATCAAAAATACACACCTCTCCAATTCCCGTTTTTGAGAAAATAACCCACAAGGACACAACCATTCCTGGAGATCTAGCCGTCGGATTGGTCTCAAATTTTTACTGAGTGTTCATGGAATATAAATGAAGATTTCCACTGATTAGATCTTAGATCACCACATCATTCGGAACAGACAATCACATGTGAATATATTAAACTTTTTTCAGTTAATATAAACGGGTTGTTTATCTAAACAAAAGTTAATCAAATAAAGATTTAAGGGATTACGTGATCCTTAATTTTACAAGATAGAAAATAAATGCAACTCAGACCGAGTACACATGTGTCTGGATCCAAACATAATTTGTCTAGTCTTTCAATCAAGGCTACGTGGTCACAGACTAGAGATCATAATAAAAGTTCTTCAACGGGCATCAGTTCCTAGAGAACCGTAATTGTGTGTGTATGGAAGTGGAAAATCCCAGAAATAAGAGACGTTTCTTCTTAGATTGTTCAAGAAAACTATCTTGTCAGACAAAGAAATATTTATAAAATGTTTTTAGAATCAACGATTCACCAGCACATCGCTGACGTATTTTCTCAACATTTTCAGAAAATAAAGTTAGTACAGGTAGAAGGAATTATAGTCACTCATGGAGTTAGATGCTCGCAAGGTAGAGATGACTCAGTTTTTAATTATTTAAATATTGCAAAATATATTTAAACAAGGTTTATAAAGTAAACACTCGGATATTTATTATTCGAGGAGCTTTCCAAATAAATTAAATATTTTATTATTATAAATAAAGGTTTATAAATAAATTAATGTTTCATGTAACATCCCGAAATTTCAAAGTAATATTAATTATATTACTTAATATTAGAGAGAAAGTTTACTCGGGTTATCAGGAAATAAATAAGAGAATAGGAGTTGGTATGGGTCGGGCTAGTGTCGGGTAATGGACGTTGGTCATGGATTTGGATTAATTGAGATGGGTTAAATGAGAATGGGATTTCAGGGATATAAATACGCCCAAAATCCCAAAATATCTTCATTTACATCTATTTCTTCACACACTCAAAACACACACATTCTAACCGATCAGGATTCGAAGCCGAGACCCGAGATTTTGTTGATAGATCTGAGTTGGTAAGGTAAGAACAAATCCAACAAAGCTAATATTACTGTAAATGGTTAGGATTGGATGAGTTAACCGGACCCGAAACACAAACTGCACAAATCGGACCCCTAAAACGTCGATTTTAGGCCGATTTGATGGTTGGGATTTGTAGGCGCCGATCATACGATTCCGTGGGTACCAAAATCGAGTTATTTGGCTAAGAAACGAAGGATTTATGGGCAAACAGATCTGCAGCGCGATAACTTCGCCTGCAAGATTAAGTTCACCTGATGAACTTCGCCTTCAAGCGTAACTTCGCCTTCAAGCGTAACTTCGCCTAAGGATAACTTCGCCTACGGTCAAGTTCGCCTAAGGATAACTTCGCCTGAAGCCAAGTTCGCCTAAGGTTTAACTTCGCCTGAAGCCAAGTTCGCCTAAGGTTTAACTTCGCCTGAAGCCAAGTTTGCCCGAGGGTTAACTTCGCCTAAAGCCAAGTTCGCCTAAGGTTTAACTTCGCCTGAAGCCAAGTTCGCCTAAGGTTTAACTTCGCCTGAAGCTAAGTTTGCCCGAGGGTTAACTTCGCCTAAAGCCAAGTTTGATTAGAAAATAAATTAAAAAGCGATAAGTTAAAGTAAGCTAATACTAGGCCACCAGATTAGGTCAGGCGAGTATTGATACGTGTAACTTGTACACTTAGCCGAGCACAGTTAAAGAAGGGATTTACAGCTACCAGAGGAAGAAGCAGAATTCAGGTGAGTTTCTAGCCCCATTTATGTGTTATGTTTTCGGGGCTGTGTGCATACTCAACATGTTTGTTAATACACTTATCCTAAGAGATAAGTGTATGCCTTATGTGGATAATGTGAAATGGATGAATGATTGCTTGATGGTACGTGAACGATCTTCGGATATTGCACGTACTGTCAGGTTGTAACGCTATGTATAAGGTAAGTATGTTATGTATGTTTATGTGTATGAACATGATAGAGATAATAGAAGAAAGAAATGATAACGTATGGTTGTATGGTTACGAAGAGGGTACCGAGCCCTAGTAATACTCGAGGAATGTAGGGCGTAATGCTCTTTATAACGCAAGATATGAAAGTAAGATAATACTAAAGAAAGTAAGAAAGTATGAACGAAAGGATATAAAGTTTATGTGTATGCCTTATATGGATAAGGTGAAATAGATGAATGATTGCTTGCCGGTACGTGAACGATCTTCGGATATTGCACGTATCGTCAAGGGAAGTGACTAGCTCCTTACATGGATATATATAGAGTTCCTTACATGGATAGTATAATGTTCCTTTTATGGAAAGTATAGTGTTCCTTCTATGGAAAGTATAGGGTTCCTTCTATGGAAAGTATAGTGTTCCTTCTATGGAAAGTATAGGGTTCCTTCTATGGAAAGTATAGTGTTCCTTTTATGGAAAGTATAGGGTTCCTTCTATGGAAAGTATAGGGTTCCTTCTATGGATAGTAAAGTGTTCCTTCTATGGAAAGTATACAGAGTGTTCCTCCTATGGAAGTTCTATATAGTATGGTAATGGTAAAGGTTCTTTTAATAGATATTACGTGATGATCCTCCTATGGATATTTATACGAGGTTAAGGTAGAAATATGTGTCTTCGGATACGTTAAGAAATATATGAGAATAAAATTGTATGTTGCCTGATTAACTAGAACTCACTCAGCGTAGCTGACTTTTAGTATGCACGCAGGTGAGCTGATTATAGAGTTAGCATGAGGATGACACACGGCATGGATTGAACGGCTGGCATCTGAGGAAAGAAGTAAAAATGTTTTGAATATAGAGTTTTGTGTTATGGTATCAAAGAAAAGATTTAATGTTTTGTAATAAATGATTTATGTTTTATATTCCGCGAAAAATTTTAATAAACTCTGATTTGAAGAACTGTGATTATGAGTAAATCCGACGCTAAAGTAAGGTCACCGGGTTCGGGGCCTTACAAATACCCCCATAATCCCAAAATATCTTCATTTACATCTATTTCTTCACACACTCAAAACACACACATTCTAACCGATCAGGATTCGAAGCCGAGACCCGAGATTTTGTTGATAGATCTGAGTTGGTAAGGTAAGAACAAATCCAACAAAGCTAATATTACTGTAAATGGTTAGGATTGGATGAGTTAACCGGACCCGAAACACAAACTGCACAAATCGGACCCCTAAAACGTCGATTTTAGGCCGATTTGATGGTTGGGATTTGTAGGCGCCGATCATACGATTCCGTGGGTACCAAAATCGAGTTATTTGGCTAAGAAACGAAGGATTTATGGGCAAACAGATCTGCAGCGCGATAACTTCGCCTGCAAGATTAAGTTCGCCTGATGAACTTCGCCTTCAAGCGTAACTTCGCCTTCAAGCGTAACTTCGCCTAAGGATAACTTCGCCTACGGTCAAGTTCGCCTAAGGATAACTTCGCCTGAAGCCAAGTTCGCCTAAGGTTTAACTTCGCCTGAAGCCAAGTTCGCCTAAGGTTTAACTTCGCCTGAAGCCAAGTTCGCCTAAGGTTTAACTTCGCCTGAAGCCAAGTTCGCCTAAGGTTTAACTTCGGCTGAAGCCAAGTTCGCCTAAGGTTTAACTTCGCCTGAAGCCAAGTTCGCCTAAGGTTTAACTTCGCCTGAAGCTAAGTTCGCCCGAGGGTTAACTTCGCCTAAAGCCAAGTTTGATTAGAAAATAAATTAAAAAGCGATAAGTTAAAGTAAGCTAATACTAGGCCACCAGATTAGGTCAGGCGAGTATTGATACGTGTAACTTGTACAGTTAGCCGAGCTCAGTTAAAGAAGGGATTTACAGCTACCAGAGGAAGAAGCAGAATTCAGGTGAGTTTCTAGCCCCATTTATGTGTTATGTTTTCGGGGCTGTGTGCATACTCAACATGTTTGTTAATACACTTATCCTAAGAGATAAGTGTATGCCTTATGTGGATAATGTGAAATGGATGAATGATTGCTTGATGGTACGTGAACGATCTTCGGATATTGCACGTACTGTCAGGTTGTAACGCTATGTATAAGGTAAGTATGTTATGTATGTTTATGTGTATGAACATGATAGAGATAATAGAAGAAAGAAATGATAACGTATGGTTGTATGGTTACGAAGAGGGTACCGAGCCCTAGTAATACTCGAGGAATGTAGGGCGTAATGCTCTTTATAACGCAAGATATGAAAGTAAGATAATACTAAAGAAAGTAAGAAAGTATGAACGAAAGGATATAAAGTTTATGTGTATGCCTTATATTGATAAGGTGAAATAGATGAATGATTGCTTGCCGGTACGTGAACGATCTTCGGATATTGCACGTATCGTCAAGGGAAGTGACTAGCTCCTTACATGGATATATAGAGTTCCTTACATGGATAGTATAATGTTCCTTTTATGGAAAGTATAGTGTTCCTTCTATGGAAAGTATAGGGTTCCTTCTATGGAAAGTATAGTGTTCCTTCTATGGAAAGTATAGGGTTCCTTCTATGGAAAGTATAGTGTTCCTTTTATGGAAAGTATAGGGTTCCTTCTATGGAAAGTATAGGGTTCCTTCTATGGATAGTAAAGTGTTCCTTCTATGGAAAGTATACAGAGTGTTCCTCCTATGGAAGTTCTATATAGTATGGTAATGGTAAAGGTTCTTTTAATAGATATTACGTGATGATCCTCCTATGGATATTTATACGAGGTTAAGGTAGAAATATGTGTCTTCGGATACGTTAAGAAATATATGAGAATAAAATTGTATGTTGCCTGATTAACTAGAACTCACTCAGCGTAGCTGACTTTTAGTATGCACGTAGGTGAGCTGATTATAGAGTTAGCATGAGGATGACACACGGCATGGATTGAACGGCTGGCATCTGAGGAAAGAAGTAAAAATGTTTTGAATATAGAGTTTTGTGTTATGGTATAAAAGAAAAGATTTAATGTTTTGTAATAAATGATTTATGTTTTATATTCCGCGAAAAATTTTAATAAACTCTGATTTGAAGAACTGTGTTTATGAGTAAATCCGACGCTAAAGTAAGGTCACCGGGTTCGGGGCCTTACAAATACCCCCAAAATCCCAAAATATCTTCATTTACATCTATTTCTTCACACACTCAAAACACACACATTCTAACCGATCAGGATTCGAAGC
>NW_027499426.1:0-62007 GCF_021521415.1 Bidens hawaiensis
AAATTCTATTTAGAGAAAGGAAGTATGTGTAAAATGACTAATGTGACCCTTTCGATTATAATAGAAAGACACATATGTGGCACATCTAGAACCACATAATAGAGTTTCAATAGTTTTCATAACTCAGTCAAGTTTTCTTCCTATACTTTTCCCTATATATATATATATACATATATATATATATATAGAGAGAGAGAGAGAGTGGGATCTAGAAAAAAAACTCTTTAAAGAGAGAAATAGAGAACTATTAAAGAATTATTTTTAACTTTTTTTAAAAAAGAATATTTTGCGATTTTTTTTCTTTCCTCCTAATAAGATGATGTGGAAGGATTGATGTTGGGTTTGACAGTGAATTTGAGGGGGTATGAAGTGGAAGGTTACTACGAGGGAGGTGATGGAAGCAACCGGGTAAATCCGGGAAATTTGCTTATGGTCAATGGCAACAACCGGAACCGTTGCAAGAGCTTAATAGACAACCGCCACCGGTTTTTCAAAACACAACCGGTTGTTGTTCAACAACAAGTTCAACCGCCATCGGTTATCAAAAACAACAAGCTCCACAACAAGGGGCAACAACAAGATCAACAATTTCAACAACACATGCCCCAAACCATAGTTTCAATAATTTGCACCTCCAAGGCCCGTTTATAGGGCAAATGGGTCAACCAAGAGTACCAATGAGGGTACCAAGAAGGCATGCAAGAGAGATGGTTAGGAGGTATTGAATCTCATTTCCGACCGATAATTACTAATAATCATCTCCGATGGTTATTCCTCACAACCAACAAGGGAGGGACATTTGTGTGAGAACAAATTCCCTCTAAAGCCTACCTAAGTATAAGGGTTTAGCGACGGAGGAACCTTACTTTCACTTGAGGGCATATGAATTACTCCATTTGCAACATGATTGGGGGTCAAGGTTTTAAATCGGATGAGGCCAAGTTGGTCTTATTTCAATTTTCATTTGGAAGATAAGGCAAAGAGATGGTTTAACACTTTGCCTTCAGCATCCATTTTATACTTGGGCTGAAATGCAACAAAGATTTTTGGAAGAATTCTATACGGCCCAAAAGACCAATGATGTAAGAAGGAGTTTGAGAGCCTTCCGACAACAAATCGGGTGAGATGTTTCATGAAGCATTCGAGAGGTTTAACATGAGATAAAAATTGTCCTCATCATGGTATTGCTCTTTGGGAGTTGGTTGAAATGTTTTTCATGAGGGGATGAGTATAGAAGATGAACGGATTTGAGATCAATCACAAATGGCACATTTGGTACTAACTATGAACAAGATGATTGGGCATATTTGGAACAAATGCGGTTACATCAAAGAGAATGGCTCAAAACCGGAAGAAGAGCAAGACCGGCAATTAGAAGACCACAAGTACAAGCCGTGGAAGAATGAGGGGTACAAACTACTAATCAGGTAATTGATGTTTATACGAATTGTAATGAGTTGGGCCATGCTTCGGAGGTGTGTATGGTGGGTCAAGTACAAATGGAGGAGGTGAATGCACTTCAAGGGGGAGGTGGTATAAATTATAATATGAATTCAAACATTTACCACCCCGGGTTAAGAAATCACCCAAACTTTCTATACGCAAATCCGGCTACTCAATCCAACCGGAATTACCAAGGGAATCAAGGAAATTATGTTCCTCTCCAACAATATAGCAATCAAAGTAATTTTCATGGCGGGAATAATCAAGGGTTCCAAGGTCAAAGGGTGGTGGTCAAAGTGGTTCTGCGGGTCAAAGTTCAACAAGTTGAAATGAAGTTATGGAGATGCTCAAGGTGATGCAACAAGATATGCAAAGGAGGAATCAACTTGATGAAATTCGCATGCAAAAGGATGAGGTCCGTGACAAGGCCATTCAATCGTTGACCATTCAAATGGGTCAACCTGCAACCAAAGTGTCAGACTTAAAGAAAAACAAGGGTAAATTGCCAAGCGACACTAAGGTAAATCCTTCTCATAGTTCTTCTCGTAATGTTCCTATTAACCATGTTAGTGTTTTAAGAAGTGGTAAAGAGTATAAAACTGATTTGTCACCGGGTGTGGTTGATGGGGAAGTGGAGGATATTACGGGTAATGAAAGTGATGATGAAATTGAAACTAATAAACCCACTAAACGTTTCACTTTTGAAAAACCCTTACAAACTTCGGGTCAAGATCCAAATATAAAAGATAAAATAAGAAAGTCGAACCAAATGCGGTTCCATTTCCTTCGGCTTTGCTTGATCCGGGTAAGAAAAATGTAATTGTTAAACAAGGTCCTCAAAAGGAGGAAATGTGAGAGGTATTCAAACAGGTAAAAGTGAGTTTACCTCTACTTGAGGCAATTAAGTAAGTACCCGCTTATGCTAAATATTTGAAAGAATTGTGTAACCAAAAGAGGCAACAAAAAGTGCCTAAGCGAGTGGATTTAACCGAGCGGGTAAGTGTGGTTTTAAAAGGAGATCTTCATCCTAAGCTCCAAGATCCGGGAATGCCCTTAATTAATATTCAAGTTAGCGATATTAAAATGTCTAGGGCGTTATTAGATCTTGGGGCCGGAGTAAGCATTCTCCCGGGGGGTTTATATGACCAATATGACTTTGGTCCTTTGAAACGTTTTGAGACCACGGTTGTATTGGCAGATTTGTCCCATAAATTCCCCCGTGGAATCGTGCGGGTGTAATTGTGAAAGTGGAGGATTTTTATTATCATGTGGATTTTTTGGTGTTAGATTATTCATCGGGTGACCCAAGTGAACAACAAAATGTTATCTTGGGTCGACCCATTTTGAACACTGCCCATGCAATCATTGATTGTAGATTTGGTACCGTTGACATGGCGTTTGGTAATCGAAAAATGTGCCTTAATGTTTTTACAAACGTTGCTAATTCTTTGAGTGGTAAAGAATGTTTTATGGAAGATTTGGTGGATCATTGTATTCCACATGTATATTATGAAGATTGTGTGGAAGCTTGTATTTTTGATGATTCTGAAGAGGTACATGTGTGTGATTTGCGGATGGAAGAACTAAAATAAGATGCTTTAGCTATGCAAGAGGAAAGACCACCGTGGACTCATCAATTTGAGAATTTATCAATGGAGATCAATTCGGGCACAAAGCCGTCTTTGGAGTGTCCACCAAAGGTGGAATTGAAGGAACTTCCAAGTCATTTGAAGTATGCATTTTTAGAGGATAATGAAACCCTTCTGATTATCATTGCTTCAAACTTGGAGGAAGATCAAGAGAAAGCGTTTGTAAAGGTTTTGGGAGTACATAAGGCTGCCATTGGATGGACATTTGCAGATTTAAAGGGTATTAGTCCGATTGTTATGCATAAAATAATTACTGATGAGGAGGCTAAACCAACAAGTGAAACTCAAAGAAGATTGAACCCGAATTTGTGAGAAGTGGTAAAAAGGAGGTGATTAAGTGGTTGGATCTAGGGATCATTTATCTCATTTTAGACAGTGCATGGGTGAGCCAGACACAGGTAGTACCCAAGAAAGCCGGCATCCAGGTAATAAAAGATGATAATGCTGAACAAATCGCCACCCGACCGGTAACTGGTGGCGAGTGTGCATTGATTATAGAAAATTAATTAATGCAACCTCAAAAACCATTTTATGTTACCATTCATTGATCAAATAATTGAAAAACTTTCTAGTAAAAAGTATTATTGTTTCTTGCATGGATATTTGGGATACAATCAAATTGCAATTCATCCCGATGGCCAACACAAGACTACCTTCACTTGTACATATGGTACTTTTGCCTTAAGGCGAATGCCATTTAGACTGTGTAATGCCCCGGACACTTTTCAAATATGTTTGATGAGCATCTTTTCTTACATTGTCGGGGAGTAACTTGAAGTTTTTATGGACGATTTTTCCATTTTTGGCTCGACTTTCAAGTTTTGTCTTAATGATTTAGAAAATGTTTTAAAACATTGTGCTGAGACAAACTTGGTGTCGAGTTGGGAAAAAGTCACTTCATGGTGCAAGAGGGCATTGTGTTGGGCCATGTGGTTTCAAGTACGGGAATGGAAGTTGATCAAGCTAAAATCAAAGTAATTTCATCTTTCCCACCCCCGAAAAATGTCAAGGGGGTGAGGTCATTTTTGAGACATGCCGGATTCTATATGAGATTCTTTAAAGGTTTTAGTGCAATTTCAAAACACTTATGTAATCTTTTATTGAAGGATGTCACCTTTGAGTTTACTGATGAATGTTTACAAGCTTTTGACAGTTTGAATGAGAAGTTAGTGGAAGCACCCATTTTATAATCACCGGATTGGTCAAACCCCTTTTGAAATCATGCATGATGCTAGTTATAGCACGGTTGCAGCGGTTTTGGGTCAAAGAGTGGAGAAAATGCCGGTGGTGATATATTACGCGAGCAAAACTTTATTCGAGGCGCAATTGTATTACACCACTACCGAAAAAGAGTTACTTGAGGAGGTGTATGCCTTGGATAAATTTCGGTCGTATATTTTGGGAAGTAAAGTTGTGGTGTATTCGGATCATAGCGCGGTCCGATATTTGATGGAAAAGAAAGACGCGAAACCGCGTTTGATTCGATGGGTGTTATTGTTGCAAGAATTTGATCTTGAAATCCGGGACAAGAAAGGTTGTGAGAATGTAGTGGCGGGTCACTTGTCTCAGATTCCACTTGAAGGTGTTGATGATCCGATGGAGACAAATGAAAAGTTTCCGGATGAACAGTTGCTCGCCGTCTCAACCGCACCGTGGTATGCCCATTGTGTTAATTATTTATCCACGGGTGCAATTCAGAACATTGGTCAAAGAAACGGAGGCAACAGTTCATGTCCCAAGTCAAACAATACATATGGGATGAACTGGACCTTTTCAAGGTTGGAGCGGATCAAGTTCTTAGAAATGTATACCTGAGAATGAAGTGCAAGAGATTTTGATACATGCTCATTCGTCGGCATCTGGGGGTCATTTTAGTGGCTCTAAAACAGGGTATAAAGTACTTACATGTGGGTTCTATTGTCCAACACTTTTCAAAGATGCTAATGAATATGCCCGACATTGCTTGAATTGTCAATAAATAGGGGGTATATCAAAAAGGAATTAAATTCCTTTACAACCCATTTTGGTGGTTGACATTTTTATTTTTGGGGCATATATTTTATGGGCCCATTTACGAACTTGTGTGGGTACTAATACATTCTTTTTGCGGTTGATTATGTTTCGAAATGGGTTGAAGCGATTAAACAAGAACTAATGATCACTCGGTGGTGTGCAAGTTTTTACAAGCCAACATTTTTGCAAGATTTGGTATCCCAAGAGTAATTATAAGTGATAGGGGATCGCATTTCTAGAATTCCACGTTTGGTAAGTTATTAAAACATTATGGTGTTAATCATCGAATTGCAATACATTACCACCCTCAAACGAGTGGCCAAGTTGAAGTATCCAATCGCCAAATCAAGGAAATTTTGACGAAAATGGTTTGGGTGGATAGGAAAGATTGGTCGGTTAAGTTAGACGATGCGCTATGGGCTTATCTAACCGCTTACAGGACACCAATTGGTACTACTCCTTATCAGTTGGTGTATGGAAAGGGGTTCCATTTGCCAATGGAGTTGGCTCACCGGGCTTTATGGGCACTTAAGAGTGTGAATATGGATTATCATGAAACCGGAAAGTTGAGGAAGTTAAAGTTGAGCGAACTACAATAAATCCGTGATGAAGCGTATGAATGTGCCGTGGATTATAAAGAAAAGTTAAAAAGGGTGCATGATGCGAAGATAAGGAAGAGAACATTTGAAGTTAGGAAAAAAGTATGGTTGTACAATTCGAGACTCAAATTGTTTCCCGGGAAGCTAAAAAGCAAGTGGATGGGTTTGTATGCAATTACAAGGGTAGGGAGGTTTGGTGATATTGAAATTAACAATATGCAAAATCAAGTTAAACAAGTTGTGAATCGACATCGCCTCAAACCATACCTAGAAGGTAAAGATCTTAATATGCTTGAAGATGATAAAGTGAGTTTCCTCCTAAGCTCACCGGATGTTTCCACTTCGTAAAAGTCCAGGTATGTTGTATAAGTTAGTTTAGATTTTTGTTCGAATTTGGTTTTAAAAATTAAATTTCTCGATTTGGAGTATGTCAAAATCAAGTGTGGGGAAATCCCTAACAGATGTTAGGGACAACTCGGGTTTTTCATGGGGGGTAGGGTGATTTTATTTTATCTCTAATTATTATATCAAGGTATGTTCTTTATCAATTTTATTTTACATAATGAAAAATTGTTAAAGTAGAATTGATTTGAACTATATACCCACTTGCTTGTTCGAGTAACTGGTATAATGGTTGTACATTATGTTTGTGGATAATGGATAAGTGTTACAAACATATGGTTGATATATTGATAAGTTGGAAATCATGTGTTGAATCAATTCTTGATTTTTTTGTTAAATTGATTAACAAGTTATTATCCACAACCATAGTAACAAGCAAGTGTGGGGAGGTATATGTTGACTTAACTTGGTTTATTTGGGTTGTTTGTTGTGTGTAGATGGGTAGAACCTCGGATAAGAGAAAAAGGAAGGCCTCATCTTCTAGCGGCCGAGCAGCCCAAGCAAAAAGGCAAAGACTGCACGAAGAACAAGCACGAGTGCATGTACCCACTGAGAAACCCAATTGGAGGGGTAAAGTGTTGTCAACATATGCGCTAGCTATGGCAACCGGAGTTGTTCACTGATAAAATGCTCACCTTGCAAAATAGGATCGAGGGGTATATGTGCAAGAAAGAGGTAACGGATCCCGGTTTTAAGGCATTTGGGTTATTTTAAAATTTTGAAGAGTTAGGTTGGGAAGCAGCTCTTAAGTGTTACGATGGAGAGAGTAATACCTTGTATGATAGAGAAATTGAAGAGTGGGTGTCCACGTTGAGATTTCCCACATACAAGAAGGGGTCCGAAATGAAATGATTGGATTGGTGGGGGGCATGTAGTTGTGATGTCATTTGACACGTTCAATCAGATCGCTATATTTGACAGCAAACCGAGCAACTCATATGTGTACCCTTCTATCAAAGATTTGTTTGAAGGTCCCGACAAGCATTCACAATGTCACAACAGGTTAGAAAAGGTTCTTAAAGGGGGTTGAGGTTTGAATAATCAGATTAGGAGAAAGGACCTGAAGAGTGAGGCAAAGTTGTTGACAATGTGGTGCCCCGTTGGGGGGGGGGGGAATTTCGATAGTGAGAAATAGTGATATTCCCGTGTTGTACACATTAATGTGGGGGAAACCCCTCATTTATTTCCGATATTTAGTAATGCACAACATTTGGATCAGTCATGAAAGCAATAAGCGGAATTTAGTACCGCATTGTCGACTGATCACAGCATTATTGAAGAATCATGGTGTAATTAATGAGGATTCGGTGGGAATGACCAAAGTGTTCAAAGAGTTCAAGTTGACAGATTTACCGGAATGGGTATACACACGAACTGATAGACATCACGAGCTTGTGAGCGATAATGTGAGATGGAGGGTGATAAGAGAATATGTGGAGACGGAGGTGGATGAACAAGTGGAAGAAGTGGAGGAATTGGTGAGCCAGATTCCATGGATATAGGTGGTGGTAGCGGTTCCCAACACGGGGGTTGGGATTATTCGGCTGGTTATGATTCATATGGTAATAATTGGGCCCATGTGGGGTCAATGAACGAGGTGGTAGAAAGGCATAGGCCTTCAACATATGAAAATTGGTCGGAAGAGTCTCGTGCCTTATTTGACCATCAGACTTTCATGGGGGGCTATGCTGAGCGGGCCGAAAAGGAGAGACACGAGAGGTTGGAGACATGGAACCGTAACCAAGCTTACGGGCGGGAGCACGAGTTGAACATGCGATATATGGATGATAGGAATCGACGGATGCATGAACAATGGCATACGAGGGAACCAATTATACCTGATCCACTAGTTGTGGATTACACGACCCTACCACCGCATGAAGGTTCTATACGCTATGCTGAACCACCTCTTCATCATTCAATGTGGGCTGATCCTATCCAGTCAATGGCACCACCACCACCACAAGGAGAAGGTAGTAGTGGCGGCGATGGGGCGTTTAATTTTGGGCAATTTTCGGACCTCATGACGTCCATCTTCGGCTCGGCCCAACCGCCTTACTTTTGAAGAGTCTCGTCTTACCAGGTGAACATCGTTCTGTATATTTCTGTACAGTTGTTATCATTTGTGTTTTTATTTATTTTTAGTTGGATGGGTGGAGGACAAAATACTTATGATTAAATATTGTTGGTTGTGTTGAAAAGAAGGTTGTTTTTAAGAAGTAGTTTATTTTAATTTTTCTCAAAACCATACATTGAGGACAATGTAACCCAAGTGTGGGGATGAGGAAAATTTCGTTTGTTTTGAAAATTTTCATTTGATCTAAAAAAAATAAAAATCTGAAAAAAAATTTATAAAAAAAAGTTAAAGAAATCGGAGAGTGGTAAGATGGCGGGGTAAGGTTTTGGTCCCTTTTCATGGTCAAAATTCCCTAAACAACATGTTGCCTAGTTTTTTTTTAAAGGAGATTATGTAGTTTTCTAATCAAGGTTAGCATGCTTTTGGTGCAATAACTTGCATAACATGTTCGTTTACACTCGAGAATTGTGAAAGTAATGATTGGTTAGAAGGTTGATATTCTCCGATAGTACTTTTGCAATTAGTGCATTTCGAGACCTTAGCTTGGCTTGAGTGCAAAAGTGATAAAGGCACTTAGGTTAAGCCTCGTCTAGATGAGTTTGAGTGTGGGTTTTGGGGGTTGGGCCTCATACATTACATATATATGAGCATAGATAATGAGAGGGGCGGGGGTTGGTTCCCTTAAAAAACATTGTTGGACCTATTCTTTCATTCAATCAACCCCGGTGTTATATTGCAAGTCGATCCGACTTAATAGGTTCCTTTGTAATTGTTTTAGTATTTATCAATAGGATGTATTAAGAATTATGTTTATTATGCTTCATAAAGAAATTAAAAAAAAATTGTATTAGAGCAGCAATGTTCAAGTATTATATAAAAAAGTGAAAAAAAAGAGAAGTTAGTGATGTATATAGTTGGTTATTTCATTATTTACTTAGTTGTTTTGTAATAAGTCGGATCAGATAGGTTGAGCTACTTTAAATATTCCCTTCCATACCATTACACTTGGCCCCGTTATAACCCATTTTAAGCTCTCTTGATTTGCATTTATGGCAAAGCATTTACATAGGTGGAGATTTGATGATTGTACAAGCATATGCGAGGAGAATTAATTATTTGTGAAAATGTATGTATGATCACCAAGATGAGGGTTAATGTGTAAATGTGTGTTATGTATAGGTAAAAACCGAAATCATGTTAGGTTTGGTTAGAACTCTATGATTTAAATAGAACATCAAGTATACCAGTGCAAACCGATAGAAATGAGGGAATAGGGTATGACGTGAGACCTTAACTGAACCGGAATTGGTGGTAAGATTGGGGTTATAAGTTGAAAATAAAAAAATTGTGTTGAGGTGTTGCTTGGGGGCAAGCAATGATTAAGTGTGGGAATGTGACGAGTGCATTGGAGGATGACCCAAAAGTGTGTTTAAACAATAAGAAATGATATGTGTTAAGGGTTAATTTCAAGAAAATTGGATAACTACTATTTTGTGGTTAATTGCATGTTAAAAGGAGGTTTTGGAGTCATTATGGTGTATAACGAAGAAACCGAAGACTCGAGAGCTGTGAAAATAGAGAAAAAATGAAGTTGTAGACGAAGCCCACCGTGGCCCACAGTCTGAACCGTTGGTCAAGATCCAATTAACCAAATCTAACAGAACCCACCGTACAGTAGTTTCTGTCACAATCGTGGAAGGGACCGTGACCCACGGTGTGAACTGTGGGCCACGGTCCGGCAATTTTAACCGACGGGCTCTTTCGTTTTAATGAGTTTTGGCTATTCTTTTCAATTATCTTGGATTCAAGGACACCCTAGAGATGAATTTGGAAGTGCAAGAACAATATTTTGGTAATTGTAATCATTAGTTGATGTTGGTGATTCATTCATATAATCTAATTGATGTGATGATGAATCAAACTATGTGTAGCTAGTTATCTTTATGTTCTCTCCCGAATTGTAAGGTTTTAAATTGAATACTTGTGAATCATTTATGTTTGTTGGATAGTAGTTTGATCTTATGATTGTATTGTTATGGTGATTGTGAGTTTGATTAGTAATTGTTAGTATAGTATAATTCGTGTTCTTGTCTATCAGTTCTTAGTGCCATAGGCAATCGGGATTTATTGGAAGGGAATTAGGGTTAACTATACTAAACTGATTATTGAGTGACAACCTTGTGTTTTTAAAATCCAAGTACTTAGTCCTCTTTTATCACAATCAAACGCATTTTCACGAACTATGTCTATGTAGTTCATCCCAAAAGTAAACGTGAACATTATTAACATTGGAAACCTGAAATCGTGAGGGAGCATTCTTTTTATTAACTCAGTTAAAATCATTAAATTGTTTTTAGTTATTTCCGTTAATCAAAATCAACAAATCAAATACATGAATTTATTTTCTTCATTTTGTTTAATATAGATACATTACAAAGCTACTTAGCAACACATTTTCCACAAACTCTCTGTGTTCGACACCCGCTTCCCGCTATCTAATTAGTTGTAATCGGATTATTTTTGAGTGAGTCTTCGACCACACGTCAACATTCTATAACGAAAACTTGTTCGGCTCATTTAGTGTTCCTAGATATGTATATAAATGGTAAAAACGAATCAAACGCAATGATTCCCGTTGAAATTCATTAACATATGTTGGAGTAATTGATCAAACATTGAGTCGTATACTTATATCGATCAAATGCACCATTAAAACACGATGTTTCGATGTTTGGATGATTAGGGTTTGTAGGCGCTGGGTATATGAATCCATTGATACCAAATTCGTGTTATTTCGTCATGATTTGTAGGTTAATTGCAAATCTGATATTGGTTTACTGTTTGGTGTTCTTGACGATATTGACTTTGACAATATTAGTCAAAGGTTATATATGTACTAGTATTCATTCGTTATGATTAACGAATGACTGATCATTCGTTACGCAGTCATAACGAATTGGATACATTCAGGTATCTTTATAACGAATGAACTACTCATTCATCTTACCGAATTAACGAATGGCATTCATCATTCGTTATTCATTCATTCGCCATGAGGAGACAGCGAATGGAACCATTCGTTATAGATACATTCGTGTGCTACTGTAACGAATGAGCCTTTCATTTGTCTTAAAGAAATCACGGATGGTCTAATTCTTTTGTAACTCATTCATTCGTCTATGATCAAACATTCGTCATCACAAATGTGATAAGGAATGAGGCTTAATCAGAGGCCAATCGTTATAACGAATGAGTGAGCGAATAAAATAATAATTTAAGAATTCTAGTGAAATTTGTGTTAAGGACTGTTAATGAAAATAAAATTTTTCCAAGCTAACCTGGCAGCTCAACCCCAGCCTGGGACTCTGCCTCTTAGACCCTGCTAGGGGCTGCCTCCCCTAGACCCCGCTGCCAGGGGCGCTGCCCTCGGACCCCTGTCCGTTAAGGGTTATATTAAACTAGAAATACAATAAAGGTAATGACAGTTAATTAATACGTGTAATTGTTATACAGTTAGCCGCGCCCAGTTAAAGAGTGGAGTTTATATTAACTCGGAAAGGAACCGAGCTCAGGTGAGTTTCTAGCCCCACTTCCTTGTTATGTTTTCGGGGCTGTGTGCATACTCAATGTGAATGTTAATACACTTACCTTAAAGGATAAGTGTATGCTATGATGATTGATGTGATAATATGGTATAAATGTTATGAATGAATGCTTGTCGGTGCATGAACGATTTTCGTATATTGCACGTATCGTCAGGGAAAGTAATGTGTAGTACGTCTAATATGAGATAAGTATGTATGAAAGTACGTAATGAAATGTGTATGTATGAAAGTATGTCAATATGAGGAAAGGTATGTATGGTTATCGGATAGATGGAATGTATGTTCAGAAAGGGAACAGACCCTAATAATATCTGCGAATATAGGGAACAGACCCTAATAATATCTGCGAATGTAAGGAACATATCTTAATAATATCTGCGAATGTTATAGGGCAATGCTCTTTAAAATGTATATGTATGGATGAAAGTATATATGTATGGTTGAAATAAAGGTAATGGGCTAAGTATGAATATGTATCTTCGGATACGTATATATCTTTAAGTATGCGAATGTATTGTATGTTGCCGGATTAACTAAAACTCACTCAGCATAGCTGACTTTTAGTATGTACGCAGGTCAATAGGTTGAGGCAGCTCGCTTGAATAAGGACACATGGCATTAGACTGAAGATACTGGCATCTTGAGGAAAATGTTATGATGTTATTATAGTTTATGTTATAATTTGAAACACAAAAGATGTTTAATTCGAAAAGATTTGAACGATTATGTAATATATGTTTGAAGTTTATTGTTCCGCGAAAAGTTTAATTACTCTAATAATAAGAACTGTGGTTATGAGTAAATCCAATGTTCATGTAGGCACCGGGATCATGGCCTTACATAAACCTTATAAAATATTGTTGGATCTTGATTATCTAATAAATATTGGCCCAAAACTTTGTATTTATATCCATAATCTATCACCAATTTTAAGTTGTTGGGCCAAAACCAAAATTAAAAACTAAAAGAATATAAAAATCAAATAATAAATAAATAAATTAGTGGCCGACTGATTTCTCATTGCCTCATTCTTTCTTTGCTATCAGTAATTTTAGAAGAACTTCATCAATTATCAGTTAGCCGTTAGCTATTACAGTATTTTATTTTAATATTGTATTTTTGTTAGGTTTGTTGTTATAATGTTAATCGTCATTTAAAAAATTAGCATATATATTTACTTACTTGTTAGGGTTTACGATTCTTTTTATTTTAATTCGATCGTGGAATTAAAATTCTTGGAGGCGAACATGTTTATAATCATGAAGTTTATATTTTTATTATGATTTTCTTGCACTAATTCATAGTCAAATCAAAAAATTAATAAGGACACTATAATATCTTTTGTTTACTATATTGTTAACTTTGTTGTCCGAAATTGATGTTATTGTCGTATTAGAACACCGTTATCCAATGTTTGAATGACTATGTTGCATCGTTAATCTTGTTATTGCTTACCATATCCTTAAATTTTTATTACATGTCTTGGCTATATATAAAATCAAATGATTCATTGACTTATATATCTATAAAATGTGGCACCAACTGTTTGGTGAAATTAATTTTTTTCACTCAAAAGTAAGATAAATAATAATCACAAACTTTTTATTACTATTAATTTTTATGCATGTTTTTATTAGAACATATGGAATTACTAAATTAGAAAAACTTATGATAGCATTTGATCAACAAAACGCTAGTACTTAAGAATAGTACTTAGAGGCTATTTGGTAGTCTTTTAATGGTTATTAAAATGATACTCCTTAGACCATGTGTAGATATAACACTCCACTTACGGGCGTTTTTTGACACGTGACGTTCCAGTCAGTAACGGAACATTTTACAAAAAGTGATGTAGTGGTAAAAAGATATATAACCCCCTTTTAATCATTATATATCACTTTTTAATATAATAAACATATAAATGTTAAGGCAAAAACTTGATTGGCAAAGTCTTTTCCCTCCACACCATTATGTACACAACGTTTGGCACCAAAACATTGCCCAAAATGCCCAGGTAAGGTATTCCCCAGCGTTTTCTTCTTAGACAACGGTAAACTACGGACGGTCTCAATGGTTCATAGCCTCATAATGGTTAAGAGATAGCAATGGTTAATAGATAACGTCTTAATTGTTACCTTTTAACCATTCATACCAGACTTAGCGTTACCTCTTAACCATTAAGAAACTATGAACTATTAAAATGTAGTTTCTTAATGACCTTTAAAAGGATACCAAACAGCTCTTTAGTAGTTTATCAATTAATAGTTTCTTGCTAGTTTGTAACATCCTACTTTTGATAATAATAAATAAAATAATTTTGTGTGCTTAATGGAGTGTTATTATATATTTAAGTTAAATAAAAATAATAGAGTGTGAGCTTGGTCAATAAAATATGGAATAAGGGATGGTGATGGGTCTTAGGCCCATGGGCTTAGGGGTATATAAACATCCTTAAACATCCTTAAAACCCTAAAACCCTCATTTCATTCATTCAGCCTCCCTACACACACTCAAAACACACACATAAACACTCCCATCCTATTTGAACCTAGATCTGATTTGAAGGAAAGGTTTGAGTTCGCGTTCTAGTATCCACGTCAAGCAAGAAACACGTCTAGATTCACGTGTTGAATCCGAGCTGAAGTAAAACCGAACAAAAAAAAGGTACGTTTTAGGTTAAAGGTTAAGTTTTATAGGTCGGTTTACCCTAGGATATGATACTAAGGCCTTATTATGTAAGAAAAATGTAAACTTGAATGTAAACAACATTTTTGGAATTAAACGGGACAAAATAGTGACGGTTGGACCGTGTTAGAGTGAGAAAATGAAGTTGTTATGACCCGAAACTCGTTTTATCAGTAAAAAGGGCATAATGGGATGTAAGGATGTGATTAGGAAGAAAAGACACGAAAAAAGATGTTTAAAATTGAGTTTTGGAGATACTCGATTCGTTTGGAAAAATAGATGAATCGAATTGAAAATAATCGAATCGAATTGAAAGGAGTCGAATCGAATTGAATTGAAACGAATCAAATAGAATGAAAACTCGATTCGATTGGATTGGATTGGATTGAATACTCTATTCAATTGGATTGAAAACTCAACTGGATTGAAAACTCGATTCTATTGGATTGAAAACTCGATTCGATTGGTTTAAACTTCAGTTTTCTGATGAATTTTAGTAAAGACTTATTAATGAAAATAAAAATTTTCCCAGGGCTCTGCCCCTTGGACCCTGCTAGGGTTGCCTCTCCTAGAAGCCCGTTGCCAGGGGCGCTGCCCCTAGACCCTCGTTAGCTAGGGGTTTCACTAACCTAGAATTATGGTATAGTTAGAGGTAGTTAATTGATACTTATAATTATCACGCAGTTAGCCATGCACAGATGAGGAGGGGTATTACTGTTAACTCGGGGAAGAATAAGACACATGTGAGTTTCTAGCCTCATTTCTTTGTAATGTTTTCGGGGTTGTGTGCATACTTGATGTGATTAGATAATAAACTCACCTTGAGTGGTAAGTGTATGATATGTGAATGTTTTATGAATGTCATATGCATGTTATAGAAAAGGTTAAGAGTATGTATGAAAGTGTAAGTGTGTGTGTGTGTGTATAGAAAATGGTTCAAATAAAAAACAATTGTTTTGTGAGAAGTGTGAGAAGACTTTAAAAAAAAGTACACCACCTAAATAGGACACTATACCATGTAAATAGGAAACTATAAAACATCTAGAAACTACAAATCTCAGCCACTAGATCCAGGATCCAAGGGTCTATATCTATTCTTATGTTTCTCACAAAACTATTGTTTTTTACATTAACCCTACCCTATGTGTGTGTGTGTGTGTGTGTGTGTGATGCCAGTGTCTTCAGTCCAATGCCATGTGTCCTTATTCAAGCGAGCTACCTCAACCTATTCACCTGCGTGCATACTAAAAGTCATCTACGCTGAGTGAGTTCTAGTTAATCAGGCAACATTCAATACATTCACATACTTACATATATATACATATCCGAAGATACATGATGGGTTTTAAAACACGCTTACTTTTCGTACCTTTTTACCATGTTTTAAGTACTTAATAGTTTAATAAATATGAGTTATGGCTTGTTTTTGCATGATCTTACAAAGATTGATGATTAATTGTAGGTTATGAGTTTTAAGGAAGAAAAGTGTCAAGTTTGGAGACTCTAGGGGCCTTTTTGATCAAGTTTGGAGACTACAACTCAAGGCCCGGCCCAAGCCCACAAGATCCAAGCATTTCATGCATAATATATTAAGATAGTTAAAAATAAAAAAACCCTAACTTGGGCAGCTGGTCCGATCGCAACTCAGAAAGAAGGGAAGAAGAGAAAAAAGTTTTTTGTTAACTTTGTGGCGGCTAGGAGAGGAAGGAGATCATCGAGGGACACTTGGTACAGCAGCTAGGGTCGATCTACATCACGAAACTCAGCCATAACATTAAGTATTACATCCATAAACTTTGTTCTATTGTTCAAGATTCATACTCTTTTGATTTGATCTTTTAACTTGATTTCTTTTGCAATTGAATTGAAGATTGACTTGTGCTTGATTGATATTGATTCTTGAATGAGTTTAATTATGTTTATGTTGAGTTTAATGATGTTTAAATTAAGTATACGATGCTGTCCAAATAATATGTTAGGCTAAACTAGTTAGTTCTACCTAGGTTAGATGAATATTGTTAGGTTTTTGTGAGTAATATGGATTGTTGATCATCATGACTTGAATTGTTGATGAAAAGTTTGGTTTAAAATTGAATTAGGTTGTGTTTAGTGGCTGTGATTTATTTAATTATACTCATATACCTCTTGCTTTGATTGATTGAATCAGTTTTGATTGATTTTAGCTTGTTTGAACTCTTTACTTTGTGTTTAGAGATTGATTGCGGGGTGATCAACCGTAGGGTTTAGTTGGGTATGTTAATTAGTTAAATTCAGCGGGTAGGCACCTTTTTAGAGACCGAGAGGTGATAGGAAGTAAGGTCGTCTCATAGCTTTAACTTGTTAGTATTAGCATCACGCGAGAGCGGGTTCGGTTCTTGTCGGGTTTGGGTTTGTAAGCGATTAGTTGATCTAGTTTAAGTTAAACCAAATGGTTCCTATATCCTTGGTTACGTAGTATCTGTTTCAATTAGGGTCGTGTGTCGGTGAGACCGAGAGGAGAGTCAACATTAGAACACTTTAGCAATTCGTTTCCGGGTATGATCTTAAAATCAACTAAATGTAAGTTAGGGTTTGTTAGTGAGACCGAGAGGTGATCTAGCTTTCTTGAGTGAGCCTTAGTTGTGTCATCCTTAGAAACTGGTGTCATGAGATTCTTCAATCCATTAGCTTATTATACCTTCAATATGATTCTTACCTAGGTAGACGTTTTCTCCAGTTGCAGTTAATTCTCTAAGTTTCATCAAGTGTTTAGTTAAGTTAAGTTTAGTTTAGTTAATTAATTTATTTAAAGTAAGTTAGGTCAAGTAGTTAATTATTAAAAATCATTCAAATATTCTTAGGCGAGACTTGGTTAGGGTTATGTATTAAAAACGTTTTCACGTGTCCTTGTGTTCGATACTCGGACTTTCTTAGTTCTATACATTAGTGATTGGTACACTTGCCGGTTTTGTGTGGTTTCTTTAGGGTCTTGTTTTATAAATTTAAAGCTTAGTTGTGAGTTACTTTGAAAGAGCATCTTTAGACACACATCAAGTTTTTGACGCCGTTGTCAGGGACACGGTTAGAGGCGTATTGAGAACGACTTGAGTTAGGACTTACCTTGTTTGCTAATTGTTTTGTTTTTCTTTTTCTTTGTTTAAATAGTTTAGCTAATTTTAGTTTCTTTTATTTATTTTAATAGTTGTATGCGACGTACTCGATCTCTAGGACCGCCTGAATCTGAGGGATTTTCCAAACCAGAGAGAGTTGCGAGAGAGACGTCGTACCAGACCGTCTTCCAGTTCTTCTACATCCGTTGGTAATACATCCTCTTCTCCTACTTTTTCTAAATCTGTCATTAGGGATAGAATTATGGGCGACGCAGTTCCACCACCGAGGAGGACAGTTGCAGACCGGGCCCGTCCGGTCGATGTGGGCGCGAGATCCAGCATTGCTCCACCAGCCATCGCAGTTCTGACAAATTGGCATATTCCATCGAACATTCTGAACACCATCTCTCATTCTGCTCAATTTCACGGGTTGCTCCACGAGAACCCACATTCTCATCTCACTCGAATTACACGTATTTGCGACACTTTTCATCTTGACGGTGTATCTAAAGACGCCATCAAACTCAGCATTTTTCCGTTCTCACTCGTTGATCATGCGAGTATGTGGCTTGAGTCCCTCCCACAGGGATCCATTGCTAATTGGGTAGCCATGCAGACCCATTTTCTTGAGAAATACGATCCTCCGGCTAAGGCGGCTCGTTTGCGTAACCAGATTCATTCTTTCCAGATGGAGGACACCGAGAGCTTCTACGAGGCGTGAGAGAGATTCAAAAATCTACTTGCTTTATGTCCGAACCACGGCCTACAAGACTAGGAAGTTTTTGAGAAGTTCTATAACGGAGTGACATACGCGACTCATAGTATGCTCGACACGGCTGCGGGAGGCAACTTATTGACGAAGAAGGATACCGATGAGTGCATTGTTTTGTTTAACGGGTTAGCTATGAGTGGATACCAGTGACCACCAGCTAAGAATACCAAGACCGTCGACTCCCTATCACGTGGCATGCATCCGGTCGACACGAGCACCGCACTTGCGGCACAGGTTGAGGCGTTGGCAAAGATCGTGAAAGACTTGCTGGTGAAGAGTAAGTTGTATGAGATCTGTAAAGAGGGGGCATGATTCCGTTCAGTGCCCCCATAGGTTTTCAGGAGGAGGCAGTTGACTTTGTTAGTAATCCGAACCGAAATCAGAACTCTTTCAATTCTTATAAGTCTGGGTGGAGAGGCAATCAAAATTCTAACTGGAGGAACGGAAATTAGTCCGGCTTCCAGCAGCGTCAGAGTCTATTCCAGGATTCCGGTGAGGGAGCGAGTAGTGGGGAGTGTTGGTGCATTTTGTGACCGTCGCTATGCAATTCTGACCAGCGGAGACGCCATAGGCGAAATTAGAACAACTTCGCCTACTGGCCCTAGCCCAACCCCGCGAAGTTGGTTATCTATATATATGTGTGTCTTGTTTAGGGTTTAGCACCGAGAAAGTTAGAGTGTTTTGATGATCAGTTCAATTGTCTAGAGAGAAACAGAGAGGGAGAATCATGTGGGACGACCCGAGGTAGAGCTCACCTCGGGTCGGCCGTGTTTTTGTTTTGTTCGGTTTGTAACGTAGTTTGGCAATTATATAAAAGATCTGCAGATTCGGTTATTCCATTCGTGTGTTTGTTCGTGTGTTTGTTTATGTATAATCGTGTTCTTCGTCTTCTACACCATTAAACAAGTCTAGGAGGATTCCGCACTCCTAGACCTCATGCGGATCTCGTATCGATCAGCGACGCCCCGGGGGGGACTTACAAGTGGTATCAGAGCATTTGCTCGTGATTGTGTGGTTCGGGATTATCACACGGGTGTTAAAATTGTTCCGTTCGACTATTCACGGAACGAGTTTACGTTGAAATACCTAGTTTTTGTGTCTTACCCATCTCCCACCATCAAATATAACCCATTACACCTTCACATATCTCGCAATATGTCCAATTAAAACCTGCAAAAACCTTGTGTTCATCAGGCGAAGTTGCCGTCACTGTTTGTAGGGTTTAGGCGAAGTTAAGAGAAGGCGAAGTTAAGAGAAGGCGAAGTTAAGAGAAGGCGAAGTTATAGAGAAGGCGAAGTTATAGAGAAGGCGAAGTTGTAAGCAGCGAAGTTAGGAATTTAAGCGAAGTTGAGTACAAGCGAAGTTGAGTATAAGCGTAGTTAGGATCAGGCGAAGTTAACAAGCGAAGTTGTCATAACTTCGCTGTCTGGTCACTGTTAAAATATTAAATACTTTCTTGTTATTTCGAGTCGTGTTTCTTTCAACTATGACTTCAATAAACATTACAGAACTGGTAAAAATGGAGGTTGAAGCCGGTTCAGCTACTAAGGCTCCGAAAATGCTTAAGGGTACCGATTTCGTTGCATGGAAAGATCGGTTTGAACAGTACGCGATGCTAAGATGTGGGTTTGCATTCAAGATGGATACATTCCACCAACATCCTTGTTCGAAGGTCGTGATCAAATTAAGAAGTACAGTAAGATGGAAGAGGAAGAAAAGAAAATGTATGAAGCAGAAAGTAAAGCTCATGCAGCAATAACAATGGATCTTCCACAAGAGATTCTTCATACCTTCAAGAAGTACAAAACCGCTAGAGAGTTATGGGAAGCTCTAGAAAATAGATATGAAGGTAATGTGGGGATATGTGCTTCCATGACAAAGCTACTAAAAACCCAATTCTCTGTATTCAAGTATTTGAAAAATGAATCACTTGACGATATCATCACCAGATATTATCACTTGATGACCGAACTTAGTAATTACTCCATTGAATACAAAGAAGAAGAGATAGTAGAGAAACTTCTTGATGCTCTTCCACCGAAATGGGAAATGTATACGGTTTTGATGAGAGAGGATAAAGAATTTACCAATATTGATTTGGAAACAGCAGTCAATAAGTTATGAAATTTTGAACTTAACATGGTTCGGAAGGAGACACCAACTGATCAGGTTCAGGATCCGGGAATGTATGGTGCGAAAGTCACTCCAAGTTCAAGTTCAAAATCAGAATCCACTGCCTACTACACAAAGGGAGAATCAAACTCAGACTCAACTCGAGATGGTCATGTGACTCTCAATATGGATGGCGACATATGTTTCGTAGCTGGAGGTAGTAACCCTTCAAAACCTCAAGCCACAACTGGTAATTTCTCGTCAAATGTTCCGAGCTACAACTACTCTCAGATGCCCATGAGTGTTAAATCAGCTGAACAGCAGTTTGCTCTCTATGCATCCTTCATTGCATCTTATGAGAACTACATCAAAGGTAAAATAGTCGACCCTGCAACGTTGGATGAAGACTATGATCAGATCGATGCTGATGATTTGGAAGAGATGGATCTGCAGTGCCAAATGGCTATGATAGTAAGAAGGGTAAAGAGATTCATAAAGAAAACGGGTAGAAAGTTCGTTGGAGAAAGACCAGGGTTTGATAAATCAAAGGTTCGATGTTACAACTGTCAACAGAATGGTCACTTTGCTAAGGAATGTACAAATGAGAGAGTCGAACGAAGTCAGAACAGGCCTGCACAACAGAATGGGGGTGGTAGTGAGAATAGAGCTATGGTATCTAGACAGAATGGGGATACAACTGGAATATACAAGTTGAGGAAGTGTTCGAACAGGCTAATTTGGTAAACATCGAAACTGGAGGAAGTGAGCGGGAGACGGGAGAAAATCAAGCATATATGGCAGAAGTGAACGATCAACTCTCTAAGGTAAGTTCTGAACCTCATTGTATACAATGTGAAAATCTGTCTGAACAATTGAAAACAGTAACTGATCAGTTTATTAGTTTGGATGCACAATTTAAAACGTTAAAAGAAGATCATCACTACACTAAAACTAGAGAAAACAGTTACTCGGTAACAATAAAAGCTAGTGAAAAGGATATCAGAAGTCTTAAAGCAAGTCTAGCTGATAAAATACAAGTAATTGATCTTAGTTATGAAGTGTTAGAAGAAAAAACCAAACTGATTGCTGAAAGAGATAAACAGATAGCTGATTACCAGGTAAAAGTGGTGGAACTAAACAGAAAAATTGAACAATTTAGAAACTCTTCAGCAATGCTTGATCGCATCATAAGTGTTCAACGTTCCCCAGTTAACAAAGGGGGAATTGGATTTTCTGAAGTTCCACCACCGTATAACAATAACTATACCTATAATCCTAGTAATCAGAAATCTGCTGATGTTGAGATTAGTCAGACAGTTCCAATCAAAATTTCGACTAAAGAACCTGAAGTTAATAAGAGCGAAACGAGTAAGCCAATTTCCAATGTTGAGATTTCTGTTCCTAGCTCTGTCTCATCAAATTCGGACAAGTCATCCGAATCGGGTGAGATAAAAGAAGAGGTAGTGTTACTAAAACGTGGGGAGGAATATAAGCCTGATGAAAAGAATTCTTCCCTAAACCCGTTCGTCCCACCATATGTCAGACAAACGGGTAGTAATGCAACCTCGACATCTGCAACAACTGTTGAGACGAAAGTTGAACACAGAAGTTGTTTCAGATGCAATCAAATAGGACACCTTATTGCTGATTGTCCTCTAAACCAGAGAATATTTAGAGGTATGAGGCCTTCAAAAACTGAGAATAAAAGGAATTTTAATTATAATACGGGTAAGATTGCGAACTCATCAAATTTCAGATATTGGACTAATCCAAGATTTCAAAGAAATCGGTCTCAGTTTTTCCCAGTTAAAAACCAAACCAACAATTATAACTCAGTTAATTCACTAAGGTTTGGATGGCCTCATAGTCAATCCTCGAGAAGGTTTACTTTCAGAACTTACAGAAATCATTCTCAAACTGACTTTGGGCAACCAAAGTGCTGGATGCCGGTCAACAGATTTAATCGACCCAAGACCAGTAGGTCTTGGGTCCCCAGATTTTAATCTTTTTCTCTAATTGTGCAGGAACAGTCGAACAGAGCTGTAAACAATCTGTGGGTTGTGGATAGTGGTTGTTCCCGGCACATGACTGGTAACAAAAATTTGTTACGTGACTGGAAACCTGTTCAAGGAGAAAGGGTTAGTTTCGCTGGAGAGAGTGGAGGTAGAATCACTGTTTGTCTTTGTGCTCGTTTTCAGGCAAGCCCGAAGGAATCTCACATGAAGGGAGTGAAGAGAATATTGCGGTATCTCAAAGGCAAGCCTAAGTTGGGATTGTGGTACACGAAAGGGGGAGAACTGGATTTGGTCTCTTACACAGATTCTGACTATGGAGGTTGCAATCAGAACAGGAAGTCAACAACCGGTGGATGTCAGTTTCTGGGAGGAAGATTGGTGTCGTGGCAGTGCAAAAAACAGACCTCGGTAGCCATTTCCACCTATGAAGCAGAGTACATGGCAGCATCGAACTGCTGCTCCCAGGTTCTTTGGATACAACAGCAATTGGGGGCAACGATGCAGTCTGCTATGACAGCCCTGACTTACAACAAGCCCTACAGCTTCAGTCAGATGGTGTTTAATGAAATCGATCGTCAAAGACGCGCGGTCGCTCGTGAAAGATTTTTAATGTACCCCAGATTCTTACAGATGATTTTGAATCATGTAGCACCTACACTACCTCAACGACGGCCCATCCGTTATGTTGAGAGTGTAAGTCAGAGGATCTTTGCGCAATGTAGGTCGTCAAGCGCACGTAGCAAACCAGAGCTTCGTCCGCGGCACACTTCATTGTTTGGTTATTTGGTGAACCCTGCTTATATTGCTCCTCGTGGAGATGAATTTCGGGACCCGGCACCGCAACAGGCTGATGTTCCTCAACCACCACCTGTGGTACAGCAAGCTTTGCCTGCTGATCCTGTTGCAGCTCCAGAGGAACAGGTAGATCTTGAGGCTGCTTTTGGTGGCCAAGGGTTCTTTGATATGGAGCAGATTGATCCAGCTGCAGAGGTTCAAGCACCAGAAGCTGAGGCATCTAGTGTGAATGTTTCAATGGTAGCTACGTCTGTAGCAGATTCTGAGAGAACCGACTCTGACTCCTCCGCTGACAATATCGCTGAAGCACGACAGATTCTGGTCACACAAGAAAGAATACATGGTAAGAGAAAGAAAGACTCAGATGACAGTGAATCTGACTTCGAGGAGGAGTTAGACCAGTTGATACGTCGATCAAAGAGGGCCAGAACTGGTGAGGGTTCGGGAGCTGGTGAAAGCTCAAGGGTGGTTCGTTTCTCTCCACCCTCGTTATCTGGTATGACCATGGTTCCGGCTTCGATGACTGTAACAGTACCGATCACCTCCAGTGTTCCCGTGGTGACATCATCATCATTTGGTATTCCACCAACCATGTTTCAGTTTTCGGCTCCGGAGATAGTCTCCTTGCCACCTACTACTCTTACTCCATCGGAGGTTGTTGCAAGATTTGCTGAGTCGAAGAGGTGGATCAGGTGGTGAAGATGTTGTGGTTGTGGATGATGAAGAAATGTTGGATGATGATGATGTGGGTGATGACGATGTGTTACCTGTTAAACAGATTGAAAAGATAAGTGAACAGATTGTGATCGATAGTGAGATTGAAGAGGGTGAGATTGTGGATGACAGGGTAGAACATGATATTCCAGGCATTGACAAAGTAAATGTGAGTCAAGATATGGATGTGACGGATGAGTCTGAGTGGGGAGAATAGCCGATATAGAAAGAAGGCTACGCTCAGTGGTTTGTTAAGACAAAGAAGCCAGCGGTTCTGACAATGTTCAAAACGAGTTACAATATCAAAGGGTATGTTGAGTCGAAGAAGGATATTATTTGCTGGTTGTATGATGAGCAGTTGAGATTATTTGTGATTAAACGCTTTGATGGGATTCAGTATTTTAAGAGGATGTTGAGATCTCTCAATACCTTGCCTGAGTTTGAGGTGAAGGATTTGGCTAAATTGGGGTTGATTAATAGAAGTGATGATAATATGGCCAAAATTATTGGGAAGATTGTGTGGAAAGAAAGTGTGAAAGAGAAAAGGTTTGAGTTGTTAAAGCCGCAAAAAGGGAAGCTAGTTGAAGATAAGGAAAGAGGAATGCGAGCTGATGGCAAACCTTGGATGGTGATGAAATATAAGCCGGTTTGGTGTTTGGAAGAAGTGCCGATAAAGACAATGCCCAAGGATGTTTTAAAGAATCTAAAGTGGTGGTATGTTGATAGCCAAACAGCTGAAGCGGTTATGGAAGATGAAGATGAACAAGAAGTTCTGAGAGTGTATGATCCCATGTACTTGGTAAACTTGTCTCAAGCTGACTTGCAGGTGCTAAACTATAAGAAGATATTCTATATTCCTGCGTAGAAAGATGAAGCCAAGAAATACCAGAGGGTGGTCTCTGTGTGTCAGACAGGGCGTTCATGCTTGAAGACGGGTGACACGAGATTTTTGGGATTACTAGACACGAGATTGAAGATAGAGATATGAAGCTACTGCCAAGGGGGAGTCTGTTGGTGCATAATGTCAGTAGTTCAGTATCTAGTGTTTTGTATGTGTCTGTAATCGTGTTAGATTGGTTGTTTTGGATTTAGATATGGTGTCACACAAGTTCGCCTGATGTAAGCGAACTTGTGGACAAGCGAAGTTAAGACAACTTCGTCTAGTCTGTTAGGCGAAGTTGTCGAGGCCTATATATGCCTAACTTCGGCTTGTTTAGAAAAAGGTTTTTTGGGGGAGAACGTGTAAGTGATATCAAGATCACGTGTTGAAGAGTTTCAATACAACGTGTTTATTAGTATTGTAACGTGTGTTTGTGTATCGTCTCAACGTATTATATATCTTACGCTCGTATCGTATTACTTGGGGATTCCGCACCCTCGTGTTACGAGATACTCCTGTGTAGATCCGGCTGAGAACCTACAATTGGTATCAGAGCCTTAGGCTCTTATGCTATGGTTCGAGATCTGCGTTTTGGTGTTTCTGGCACGTTTCTGATGTGTTTTTGGCCGAACAGCCGCCGTAGGCGAAGTTATTGGGTTTAGGCGAAGTTGTCGCTAAAATTGTAGGGTTTTGGCGAAGTTGACTTTTTAGGCGAAGTTAATGAGGGGCGAAGTTGACTTTTAGGCAAAGTTGACTTTTAGGCGACGTTGACTTTCAGGCGAAGTTGACTTTTGGCGAAGTTAAAAAAAAAATTAAAAAAATTAAAAAAAAAAAATTGTTTGGAGTTTTAGTCTGTATGGCCAGGTGTACACGATTATTGTGAGACCGAAAGTGTTGTTCCGACAACGAGTGAAACTTGGTATCTCTTGGTCTTACGTGTGAACAAATACGGGTCAACTCTGGATATGGAGTTGAAGTTGTGAATGGGATATTGATTGAAACTGGATATTGACACATATTTGGGGGTTTGTGGGCAAAGAAATTGTTGTTGTTCGAGGTTGACCAACTGAAGAAAGTCAAATCGGACTGAAGGTTTTCGTCATTACTGGATTGCGGTCAGAGCATATTATTTATGTTATTTTCAAGGCGTTCGAGAATTGGACCCTGTTACGATTTTGGAACAAGTTGGATTTAATCGGGAATTAATTTGTTTATGTTCTTGATCGTTATCCATGGTGATTGAAGATGCTTCGGATTAATTAATGGTCATGTGTGTTAGATTCTGTCAAGGTGGTTTTGTGATGAAATTGATCACTTGATGTTGAGTAGTTGAATATTGAACCTTATCTTACTATACAATTCCGACGTGTTGGTGAAGTTGTGGAGGGAGCCCAACTTCACGTGTTGGTGAAGTTAGAAGAACTTCACGTGTTGGTGAAGTTAGAAGAACTTCACGTGATTGGTTGAGATGATCAATTAGGCACGGGGATGCATGCATGTCAAAGACCTCGATCGATATAGTCGGAGGAGCTTACACTGAAGGGGAGATCTGATATGGAAGACGCCGGGTGATTGGTAGATTTGTGAAGCTACAAGACAGTTTCAGACACGGCTGGTTGAAGACAGGATGGATGTTGCATGTATATGTGAAGTTCAAGTTTGAAGATCACAGTGCAATCGAGTCCTAAAAGAAGAAGCAAACAGAAGATCGTCAGTTAAGAGGGAGTCTGTTGGTGCATGTTTTGTAACAGATGATCTTTTGTGTTTGTTAGAATTGAGAGAAACGGTCAAAGGGGAGTCTGTTGGTGCATTTTGTGACCTTCGCTATGCAATTCTGACCAGCGGGGACGCCATAGGCGAAGTTAGAACAACTTCGCCTATGACTACTGGCCCAAGCCCAAGCCCGCGAAGTTGGTTATCTATATATATGTGTGTCTTGTTTAGGGTTTAGAACCGAGAAAGTTAGAGTGTTTTGGTGATCAGTTCAATTGTCTAGAGAGAAACAGAGAAGGAGAATCGTGTGGGACGACCCGAGGTAGAGCTCACCTCAGGTCGGCCGTGTTTTTGTTTTGTTCGGTTTGTAACATAGTTTGGCAATTATATAAAAGATCTGCAGATTTGGTTATTCCATTCGTGTGTTTGTTCGTGTGTTTGTTTATGTATAATCGTGTTCTTCGTCTTGTACACCATTAAACGAGTCGAGGAGGATTCCGCAATCCTAGACCTCATGCGGATCTCGTATCGATCAGCGACGCCCCGGGGGGACTTACAGGGAGAAGAAGCCCACGTTTGAGGAGATGATGGCACAGCAGACACAGATGTTGTCGCAGCTTATGACTCGAGAGGACTCCCGTCACAAAGAGACTCAAGAGAAATTTCGGGAGCACGAGTCATTCATGAGAAATCAGGGAGCGTCAATTCAAAATCTTGAGTGGTAGATGGGAGAGGTAGCAAGTCGTGTGAATGAGAGGTCTCCAGTAACACTTCCGAGTAATACCAAACAAAATCCAAAGGCGTTCGCGAAGGCTGTCACGACGAGGAGCGGTGCAGGGGCACGTAGCGAGCCCGTGAGTCAGGAGGCGACGAGAGGAGTCGTTGAAGAGCCTGCGGTAGATGTAGAGGAGAAGGTGGATGAGGAGATTCAGTTGGAGTCTCCACCGGCCAAGGTGCATCAGAGGCACAACCCAAAAAGTACAGCACAGGCAGAAAACCAGCAGTTACCCAGCACACCAGCGAGAGTCTACAAACCTAGATTTCCATATCCAGGGAGACTCCGCAGGGATAGAGACGAGGAGCATAACTCCAAATTTCTCGATCTTTTGAAGCAGCTTCATCTTAACATTCCATTCCTCAAGGCACTCATGCAAATGCCCAAATATGCAAAGTTCCTTAAGGATATTCTTTCTAATAAAGAGAAGTTAGCCGAAGTCTCTTCCATCCCTTTGAGTGCTAGTTGCTTCACAGTCTTGAAGAGAAAGTTACCTGAGAAGATGTCCGATCCAGGGAGCTTCACGATTCCTTGCATCTTGAGTGATGATACGGTGGTTCATGCGCTGGCAGATCTTGGTGCCAGTATTAATCTCATGTCGTATTCCGTGTATCACAAGTTGGGTCTAGGCGAACCACGTTCTACCCGTGTGAGTATCCAGCTTGCTGATCATTCTGTGAAATACCCCCGAGGGGTGGTCGAGAACATGCTAGTTCGTGTCGACTAGCTCATCTTCCCGGTGGACTTTGTCATCTTGGACATGAACGATGATGATAATGTCCCACTTATCTTAGGCCAACCATTCCTTGCCACTGCACAGGCGTTGATCGTCTGTGAGGGTAAGTTGATTTTGAGAGTTGGGGATGAGAATGTCACCTTTGACGTTCGACAGTCACTGAAACACCCCAAGTCTGCTGATGACTCCTTATACTTCATTGATACCATCATGGAACATGTTGGGGAGTTTTTCAGCGAAATTTATGGAGGATCTGCCTCCGACACCTAGATTCTCGATAGAAAAGATTCCAGAGATTGAGATGGTTGCCATTACTAAGCAGTCCTTAGATGACGACACCGAGTCTCATATCTCTAAATCTGGCAAGTCTACTGAGATCGTACGAGATGATCCTATGGACCGACCTTCCGTCGAGAGTCCTCCTTCTTCCTTAGAGCTTAAGGATTTGCCTACCCATCTGGAGTATGCGTTTTTAGATGAAGAGAGGAAGCTGCCAGTTATCATTGCATCTGCTTTGACAGAGGTCAAGAAGGAGAAGTTGTTGAGGGTGCTAAGAGAGCACAAAGAGGCGATTTCATGGAAGATTATCGACATTAGGGGTATCAACCCTTCGCTTTTCACTCATAAAATCCACATGGAGGAAAATTTCAAAACTGTCGTTCAGCCGCAACGTCGGCTTAATCCGAAAATGCAAGAGGTTGTGAAGAAGGAGATTATTAAACTCCTTGATGTGGGGATCATTTTTCCCATTTATGATAGTGCTTGGGTGAGTCCAGTCCAAGTGGTTCCTAAAAAGGGTGGCATGACTGTCGTCACCAATGAGAGAAACGAGCTTATTCCCACTAGGACTGTGACTGGATGGAGAGTCTGCATCGACTATCACAGACTGAATGCTGCCACCAGGAAAGACCACTTTCTTTTACCCTTCATTGATCATATGTTAGAGCGTTTAGCAAGTCAGCAGTACTACTGCTTCTTAGATGGTTTCTCCGGGTACTTCCAGGTTCTGATAGCTCCCGATGACCAAAAAAACCACTTTCACTTGCCCTAACGGAACGCTTGCCTATAAACGTATGCCGTTAGGACTTCGTACCGCTCCGACCACATTCCAGACGTGTATGGTGGCCATTTTACATGATATGATCGAGGACTCCATAGAGGTGTTCATGGACGATTTTTCCGTATTTGGGAGCACCAAACCTAGTCCTTAACTGGGAGAAGTGTCATTTTATGGTTCACGAGGGCATTGTTCTGGGGCATCGGATTTCGAGTGCGGGGACAGAGGTTGACCGAACGAAGGTCGAGACCATATCTAATCTTCCCCCACCCACTTCTGTGAGATCCATTCGTTGCTTTCTTGGTCATGTCAGGTTCTACCGCCGGTTCATCAAAGATTTTTCTAAGATCGCGAGACCCATGACCAAACTTCTAGAGAAGGATGCTCCATTCGTCTTTTCTGAGCAGTGTATCTAGGCGTTTGATCTTTTAAAAGACAAACTAATTAACGCCCCGATAATGGTTGCTCCCTACTGGTCGTTACCATTCTATTTGATGTGTGACACGAGCGACTTCGCAGTCGAAGCGGTTCTTGGACAGCGGAAGGATAAACACTTCCATACGATCTACTACGCTAGCCGGACCTTAAATGGCGCACAGGAGAGCTATACCACCACCAAGAAAGAGCTTTTAGGTGTGGTGTTTGCATTCGACAAATTTAGGTCCTATCTAGTTTTGTCCAAGACGATTGTTTACACGGATTATGCTGCTATTCGATATCTCTTCAGCAAGCAGGATGCTAAGCCTCGTCTTATCCGATGGATATTGTTGCTTCAAGAGTTTGATATTGAGATCCGTGATAAAAAGGGGGCCGAGAATGTGGCAGCCGATCATCTTTAGCGTCTAGAGGGAGCAGAGTTAGGAGATTCAAGGGTCAAGATTAACGATCATTTTCCGACAGAGAGTCTCATTTTTGTTACGGCATAAGAGGAAGGTTTTCCATGGTTCGCTGACTTCATGAACTATCTCGCTGACGGGTACCTCCCAAAGATGCCTAACCAGCAAAAGAAGAAATTCTTTGCTGACATTAAGTTTTACCTATGGGACGACCTGTATCCTTTTCGCATCGGTGCTGATCAGCCTACCACCCACAGACTAGTGGGCAGGTGAAAGTGAGTAATCGGGGAATCATACGTATTCTTGAGAAAATGGTTGGTTCAAATCGTCGGGATTGGTCTGACAAATTAGATGACGCTTTGTGGGCCTTCCGTACAGCCTACAAGACTCCGACTGGTTCACACCATTTCAGATGATTTATGGGAAGGCCTGTCATCTTCCTGTTAAGTTGGAGTATTGTGCTTCAAGGGCCCTTCAGAGGGTTAATCTTGATTTATCCGCTGCAAAGGGTACTCGTTTCCATCAGTTGCATGAGTTAAAGGAGCTCCGGGATCACGCATACGCACAGTCATTTAGGTATAAGGAGCACACGAAAGAACTGCATGATAGAAAGAAGAAGGGTAATAATCAGTTCTAGTGTGGGGATAAGGTCTTATTGTATAACTCCCGGTTGAGGTTATTCCCGGGAAAGTTGAAATCCCGATGGTCGGGACCGTTCACTGTCACTAAGGTATTCCTGTATGGCACTATTGAGATACAAGATCCGAGCGGGAAGTTTAAGGTGAACGGTCATAGGTTGAACCACTACATAGGAGAGCCGATAGCTGATCAGACAGTCGAGGTATTTTACCTTGACTCATTCACCGGGGCATAGACGTGTTGGATGCATCACTCGGGAGACAGCCCGAGTTGTAGAGTGTGTATTATGATTTTCTTTATTATCTGTTTTCTTTTCGTTATTTATAAAAACATAAAAATACAAAAAAAATAAAAATACGAAAACACAAAAACACAAAAATATGTTTATTTCTTATGTTTTTGGTTTTCTGTTTTGTACGCCGCTACATGCGAGCGAGTTTGAGTTATTTCAGGTATTATTATGCGCATTGTAGCTCTGATGGCGTTTTGGAACTGGATCTCCCGAGGTTGCGGCCGTGAATGAAATGTTATACGGTCGTTCGATTCATACACAGCTGATGAAAATTCTGCATATAAACCAGGGGAGTAACTCGTTCTCTATTTTACTTTATGCTAAAAAATGTTTTAAAGAAAAAATGTCCCTTGAAAATTGTTTTTGTTATACATTAAGAAGGAAATGATATTATTACCATTGTGTTAACAAATTCTAGGAACTTTTGAAATATATAATATAATAATAAAAGAAGGGATGGTTTGCATATCTGATTTGGGATGTGTTGGTAGGCCCAACTAGCTTTGATAGTCCTCTTTAGCAGTTTTTATATATATAATAATATGAAAAACGGTGAAACCGAATTTCGATGCTTAGGGAGGATTACCATAATCTGAAAACTTTGAGATGGTAAGACTCAGATGCACTCAAACCAGCACATCACCATATGTCCATCTTTTTACGAGCTTAGAAATAGTTATATATTTCAGGGTGATATAAAAGATTAAAAAAAGAGAAATATGTTTAGAAAGTTATGTGTATTATCAAAAGTTGTTCAAGAAAAGCAAATGCTAGTGAAGAAAGTTATGTATTGTAAGATGCCAAAGAAGCATTATTTAAAGTTATTAAAAGAGGCCAAAGATACACATACTAGACGGGACTTAGAGTTTACGTGTTACCTTGGGGATAGTGACTCTGAGGATACACTATTGTGGCCCGAAGGTTCTTAGTCAATAAATATTAAATTAGGAATTTATAGGACAAAGACCAATAATATTTAGGAATAGCTCGTACGACCTCCACATGACCATTCATCCATCCAAATTTCACCGAGTGCGTCTAATTAGTATCATCAACGAGTCCTTGGCTTATGGTGATTTTTCGAACCAGTTTTCTTCAACTCTAGTTATTCTAGCTCTCTTTATCTAAGATGAGGTTGGTGTAGCCTTAATTTTTGGACTTAAAACGTTTAATGTTGGGGGCTTGATTGGCTGGTGGCTGGGTTTAAGTGGACAACAATATTGGCAATCGCGGTCAATATGTCGAGCTATTTCTTGTGTTTTGATACTGATTAATAATCTGAGAGTTTGTTGTTTTTCACTTGGTTATGATCATGTGTAGATTTCTTTTTCAGGGACGAAAAAGTCTTAAGTGTGGGGATGTTTGATGTGTTGTAAAACACACTTACTTTCCGTACCTTTTTACCATGTTTTAAGTGCTTAATAGTTTAATAAATATGAGTTATGGCTTGTTTTTGCATGATCTTACAAAGATTGATGATTAAGTGTAGGTTATGTGTTTTAAGGAAGAAAAGTGTCAAGTTTGGAGACTCCAGGGGCCTTTTTGATCAAGTTTGAAGACTACAACTCAAGGCCCGACCCAAGCCCACAAGATCTGTTAGTGCACGGTTTTGGTGTCCATAGCAATTGAATAAGTTATAGATAGTCTAGTCTGTGTATTTAATGTATATATATTGTAAATGAGTTTCGGCCTATAAATAGGAAGCTCATGTCATACTTTAGTAGAGAGAGCTGATGTACATAATGAGAGATCTAAGTTATAGTAATTATGCGCTCCATAAGTTATTCCACACCATAATGTATTCTTCCATATTTATCAATAAACTATGTATTTAACGTTTAGATCTCGTGTGTTGAATTGATGTATCGATGCGGCTAGATCCTTGGTGGGTTTCTCAATTGGTATCAAAGCAGACGGCTGCTCTCGGTGCATCGATTAAGGTATGAATCTGGTCAATTCGTGTTCATCAGGTTTTGGTCAGATCTGGAATAAACTAATGTGTTATTGGTGGATTTGTTGGTGAATTCATGCTTATTGATGGAAGGTGAATCTTCCTGTGTAATTTGGTGTTAAGTTATGGTGTATTGAGTGATTCACCATGGAAGAGTATGTTACTTTTTGATTCGTTTTATGATGATTTAGTGATTGTTAAGTTAATTGGATGATGTATTTGTGTTTGTAATTGAAATCCGCATCTTCCTGTGGATTTTGGTGGTTAATTATGGTGAATTGAAGATTTCACCACGGAAGAGCATGGTTACGGGTTGAGTTATTTGATGTTGAATCGATGATTGTTAAGTTAAACTGATTATGGATTCGGAGTGATGAAAATCCGAGTGTTCGATGTGATTTTCGTGGTTAAGTATGGTGTTTTGATGAATCTGCCATGGATGAAGCATGAAAATGCAGATTCCGGCCAGATCTACTATTTTCCGGCGAGGTAACTGAATTTTCCGGCGAAAAACGTTTTTCCGGCGAACAGTTCAGATCCAACAACCTAATTCGTTAGGTTACTGTAGCTGATTCGCTAAGGGAGTTTAACGAATCGACTGTGGCAATTCGTTATGGAAATTTTAACGAATTAAGGTAATTTGTTAAGTTAATTCGTTAAGTTACAGGTAACGAATTAAGGCAATTTGTTAAGTTACTTCGTTAAGTTAATTCTTTAAGGTATTGGTAACGAATTAAGGTAATTCGTTAAAGAGATTCGTTAATTAAAGATAACGAATTAAGGCAATTCATTAAGTTAATTCGTTAAGGTAAATGTAACGAATTAAGGTAATTCGTGAAGCTAATTTGTTAAGTTAATGGTAACGAATTAAAATGATTCGTTATGTGTATGACGAAGTGGAAATCTTAACGAATGGGAGGCCATTCGTGTTACTGTTATAACGAACTAAGTTAACGAAGGGAGAGCACGAACTAAGTTAACGAATTGAGAAGCAGTTTGTTAAAAAAAAAGGAGTTATTTGGCGGGAAAATTTTTCTTGCGCGAATTTTTTCCTGAATACTCCTCGTAAGTGAGATTTCATTCTTGAAAATTTTGGCGATAATATTTATTTTTCGAAAATTTTCGGTGACTTTTTGGCCGGAAAATCGGGAAAAATTTTCTTAATCGAAATTTTTCTGGGATGTTCCTAATATATTGGGTACTCTTCTCTCAAATTTTGGTAATATATTTTCCGGCCGACTGTTTACGCGTTTCGGTTGGCCGAGGGGGAGACCAAGTGTAATTTAAGGAGGAGTTTGTTTTTGTGAACTTTGAAGATTGTTCAAGACCGTGCTGACTTCGTCAAGAAAAGGGGGTGATAAAAACTTTCATATGAGTTTATTTGACTTGCATCTTCCTACGTTTGCAAGGTTTCTTGAAAAATTACTGCAATTCGGGTGGTAATTCATGCTTGCAAAGCTACGTTTGACTGAGTTTAAGACTGCAATTGTTCTTCGATTTTTGATTGGTTTGTTTGAGATTGAAACCTGACTATGTGGGATACGAGTGTCTGTCTGTTTACTTCTTTCTGAGGGACTTTGATCCTGACTATGTTGGCTACGAGTAAATGGCGGATTACTTCTGTTGAGGGGGCCGATTCTCGAACGAGTTGATATTATTGAAGAATATACGAGTCTTGTCATTGGATTGAAGAATTTGATCATTTGGGGTTTATTAATGGAGGTTGCAACTCTGAATCATATGCCCAAACATTAGTGCATCTTTACAAATGAGATGTGGAAGAGCTTCAAAGAGTATATTTGGGATACGCGTTATCAAGAGAGGGAAAACCGAAGTGAAAGATGTTGAATGATCGGGTTTTTTATGTAGATGTGTGATGAGGTTAAACGTAAAGATATGTTTTTCTTTACTGGTGTTGAAGGATAGCTGATGACTTGTTGCTGATTGTTGAAAGATTGAACCATATCATACGCCAATGGATGATCGGGATGATCTCCAAGAGTTGCTTACTTTGAGGGGGTGATCTGATATGAGAAGCTAAAGGTTGTTGGTTTGCTGAAAAGATTTAAAGATTGTATGTCTACACAAGCCCGAAAATCATCAGTCAAGGGGGTTTCTGTTTTTATTACATGGTTTTGTGACTGGTTATTTGCAGTTAATTTATTCAAGATTAAAGTATTCGATAGCTACTGAAAAAGGGGTGTCTGTTAGTGCACGGTTTTGGTGTCCGTAGCAATCGAATAAGTTATAGATAGTCTAGTATGTGTATTTAATGTATATTTATTGTAAATGAGCTTCGGCCTATAAATAGGTAGCTCATGTCATAATTTAGTAGAGAGAGCTAATGTACATATTTAGAGAGATCTAGATCTAAATTGTGCTCTCCATAAGTTATTTCCATCCACCATAATGTATTTCTCCATGTTTATAAATAAAGTATCTATTTAAAGTATTGATTAATTTCTTGTTCGCATTGTCTAATCGATGTATCGACGCGGCTAGATCCTTGGTAGATTCACTCATGATCCAAGCCTTTCATGCATAATATATTAAGATCATTAAAAAAATATAAAAAACCCTAACTTGGGCAGCTGGTCCGATCGCAACTCAGCAGGAAGGGAAGAAGAGAAAAAAGTTTTTTGTGAGCTTTGTGGCGGCTAGGAGAGGCAGGAGATCATCGAGGGATACTTGGTACAGCAGCTAGGGTCGATCTACATCAAGAAACTCAGCCATAACATTAAGTATTACATCCATAAACTTTGTTCTTTTGTTCAAAATTCATACTCTTTTGATTTGATCTTTTAACTTGATTTCTTTTGCAATTGAATTGAAGATTGACTTGTGCTTTTAAATTATGTATATGCTAATGTCCAAATAATATGTTAGGCTAAACTAGTTAGTTCTACCTAGGTTAGATGAATATTGTTAGGTTTTAGGGAGCAATATGGATTGTTGATCATCATGACTTGAATTGTTGATGAAAAGTTTTGTTTAACATTGAATTAGGTTGTGTTTAGTGGCTGTGATTTATTTAATTATACTCATATACCTCTTGCTTTGATTGATTGAATCAGTTTTGATTGATTTTAGCTTGTTTGAACTCTTTACTTTGTGTTTAGAGATTGTTTGCAGGGTGATCAACCGTAGGGTTTAGTTGGGTATGTTAATTAGTTAAATTTAGCGGGTAGGCACCTTCTTAGAGACCGAGAGGTTATAGGAAGTAAGGTCGTCTCATAGCTTTAACTTGTTAGTAATAGGATCGCGCGAGAGCGGGTTCGGTTCTTGTCGGGTTTGGGTTTGTGAGCGATTAGTTGATCTAGTTTAAGTTAAACCAAATGATTCCTCTATCCTTGGTTGCGTAGTATTCGTTTCCATTAGGGTCGTGTGTCGGTGAGACCGAGAGGAGAGTCGACATTAGAACACTTTAGCAATTCGTTTCCCGGTTTGATATTAAAATCAACTAAATGCAAGTAAGGGTTTGTTAGTGAGACCGAGAGGTGATCTAGCTTTCTTGAGTGAGCCTTAGTTGTGTCATCCTTAGAAACCGGTGTCTTGGGATTCTTCAATCCATTAGCTTATTATACCTTCAATATGATTCTTACCTAAGTAGACGTTTTCTCCAATTGCAGTTAATTCTCTAAGTTTCATCAAGTGTTTAGTTAAGTTAAGTTAAGTTAAGTTTAGTTAATTAATTTAGTTAAAGTAAGTTAGGTCAAGTAGTTAATTATTAAAAATCATTCAAATATTCTTAGGCGAGTCTTGGTTAGGGTTAAGTATTAAAAACGTTTTCACGTGTCCTTGTGTTCGATACTCGGACTTCCTTAGTTCTATACATTAGTGATCGGTACACTTGCCGGTTTTGTGTGGTTTCTTTAGGGGTCTTGTTTTATAAATTTAAAGCTTAGTTGTAAGTTACTTAGAAAGAGCATCTTTAGACACACATCAATACATATTCATACTTATCCTATTACCTTTCTTTCATACATACATACTTTCATCCAAACATATACATTTTAAAGAGCATTTCGCCCTATAGCCTTCGCAGATATTATTAGGGTATGTTCCCTACATTCGCATATATTATTAGGATATGTTCCCTACATTCGCAGATATTATTAGGGTGTGTTCCCTTTTTAAACATACATTCCATCCATTCGGCAACGATACATACCTTTCATTATATAAACATACTTTCGTACATACTCATTTCATTACGTGCTTTCATACATACTAATCTCATATTAGACATACTACACATTACTTTCCCTGACGATACGTGCAATATCCGAAGATCGTTCACGCACCGACAAACATTCATTCATAAAATTCATACCATATTAACACATCAATCATCATAGCATACACTTACCATTTAAGGTAAGTGTATTAACATTCACATTGAGTATGCACGCAGCCCCGAAAACATAACAAGGAAGTGGGGCTAGAAACTCACCTAAGCTCGGTCCCTTTTCGTGTTAATGGTAACTCCTCTCTTCAACTGGGCGCGACTAACTGTATAACAATTACACGTATCAATTAACACCTCTAACTATATCATACTTCTAAGTTATGGTAACCCCTATCTACGGGGGTCCGGGGGCAGCTCCCCTGGCAGCGGGGTCTAGGGACAGCAGCCCCTAACAGGGTCCAAGGGGCAGAGCCCCTGGCTGGGGTCGAGCTGGCAGGTCAGCTTGGAAAAATTTTATTTCCATTAAAGGTCCTTTACAAAAATCTCATCAAAAACTCAATTTTCATTAGATATTTAAGTAATAATTCATTATGGATGAGCACCATTCGCTATCCCATTCGTTATAGCGAATGACTAAGGCCATTCGTTCTTTCATTGAGACGAATTAAGGGCTCATTCGTTACAGGCTCCATTCGTTGTCTCCTCGTGGCGAATGAACGGATGACGAATGAATAAGGTCATTCGTGACTCCTATAGGACGAATGAGGGCTCATTCGTTATGCATGCATTCTCATTCGTTTTGATTGCTTAATGAATTACCAGCGATTTGTTCAATCATTACGAATGAGCATCGGCCTTATCCAGATCTTTGACTCAGGGGTCAAAGTCAAAATCGATAATAACAGAAACAGTCAACATTCATCAGATCTGCGATTATCCCTCTATTCACGACGAAACAACACCAAAATGGTGTCATTAGGCTCGTAATTGCAGCGCTAACAAACCCCAAATACCCAATCGTCCAAACATTCGCGTTTTAATGGTGCGATTAACCAATACAAGAACCCGGTTGTTATATTAACAATTAACCTATCAATTGTTAACGAATATTATTGTAAATCATTGCGTTTGATTAATCTTTATTATTACAGGTCTAGGAATCCTAAACGAGCTGAACAAGTGTTTTGTTATAAAACGTACCTTTAAACGAATCGGTTTACACACATGATCTATTCTTGATATCGGCTTTGGCTCGTTACGATGTTCTAACACTATCAAGCGCGGGTTCTCACCTTCGGATCTTGGTTCAGGATAACGGAGGGTAGGGGTGTTAATCGGGTCAGCCCGATCGGGTTTCAGGTTAATCGGGTCGGGTTAGTCGGGTTTTCCTTAAAAAATATCTAACCCGTAACCCGACCCTATTAAGGTTCGGGTTGGTCGAGTTCGGGTTATTAGTGTTTCGGGTTAATCGGGGCGGATTAGTCGGGTCAATCGGGTTGACTATGCTACTTTGTAATTTTAAATTGATTTTTGTGTTTGTAACTTGTAGGCTGCAAAATTTCTCATTCCACACAATTTTCAATTTCTTTTACAAGTAGTTACCTTATATATAGCCATGTTCGTGTTCGTTCATTTAACTTTAAACGAACACGAACATTTAATTGAATAAATATGTGTGTTAATGATCGTTGGTTAAAAAATAAGCATGTTTATGGTCATTTGTTTAAAATCTAAACGAATAGCTCCCGAACATAAATGAACATAATTTAACAAAGATAAACGAACATGAAGAAACATAAATGTACATACATTAACAAACACAAACATACATAAACGGACATAAATAAACGCATTTAAATACACACAAACAAATTTAAAACATTTAGGGTGATATAATTTCTTATTGTAAATAATATCTAATAATTTTCTGTTAATATGTAAGCAAACATGAATGATCGTAAACAAACTTAAATGAACGATCCTAAACGAGTATTCACGAACATAGATGAACGAGTGAAACATGTGTTCATATTTGTTCGTTTACACAACATAAATGAACTTTACACCGAACGGTTCATGAGCAAGTAGAATAATTAACTCCTCTATAAAACCTACATTATTGACTTTTTAGTGCTTATTTCACCATTTCATCATCGTATTTGACGGTAAGTATCACCACTAATCGGGTTATTCGGGTTAACCCGAAACCCGACTTTTTTCCAAAAATGAACACGAAACCCGACCCTATTAACATTTCGGGTTATTCGGGTTAACCCGAATAACCCGATTAGTACTTTTCACCCTATTAACCCGACCCTAATTAGCTTATTCGGTTTCGGGTCGGGTCGGGTTAATAGGGTTCGGGTATTTTGGGCACCCCTAACGGAGGGTATTTGTGTGTTTTTTGAAGGTGTAGGCTATGGTGTAGATATGGATGAAATGGAAAGGATAAGGGTTTAAGGGGTATTTATACTCCCTTAAGCCCATGGACCTAAGGCCCATTACCATCCCTTATTCCATCTTTTAATGTCCAAGCTCACCCTCTCATAGTTTATTTTATCTAAACTGATACACAATACGTTATTGAATAAACAAAATTTCTTTTATTATTATTATTGAAAGTAGGATGTTACAACTAAACAACACCAAGAAATAACATTACAAATAATTTTTTTTCCAAATCTTTGAATTTAAAACCAAACCTTTAGCTCTACTTTTGATCCAAAGAAACGTCAAAGCCTTTATCTCTCTTATATTGTTTTCATCTTGATGAGAATGTTGGCGAAGATGAAGTTGTTTCGAGCGCTCCATAGAATCCAACAAGCTGCTATTACTAACGATTAAACCCCTTTTTCTTGGTAGCATTACTAGGAATACCCTAATGAACCTCAAATGAACATCTTATGTACACATCGATATCAATAGTTAAGTTATAATAATAATTGATAAGTTATATGATGAAAAAAGCAAATGATATGTAAATCAGTAAAGATTTGTGAACTACCCTCTCTTTCCTCTTCCTCGATTGATGATTTTTGAACTACCCACATATATAGTCTTAAAGGTGGAGTTACTTTCTTGACAACACTTTGGCTCCTTTGAAAACCTTGGAATAAAGTATTTCAAACCAAGGAGATCTGCCTACTAAAGTACTTGAAACACCAGATCCTTGTAAATTCCTTTGGATCAAGAATAGGGCGAAGACTAACGATTTCAATTGGTTAATTGATGTAACTTTAATATTTTATAATAGATTGATGTGATGAGGTGTTTCTTGGTAGTTACTTGTCAATCTCGCACATGTCGAATGAATATCCGCCACTGAAAAAAAATCAATAAATATTTTATGTTCTTTTCATTATGATATTTTCCTCTTGTTTTTGTTTTTTTTATATTGGTATATTGGACTTGAAGTCTAAAGCAAGCAAATTTTAACAAACGCTTAAATTTTTGAAGCTAAAAACAAAGTCAAAATTGGTAACTTTTGTTTTTTTTGAATTTCACAAGGTTCTATACCAGCACGTTGCGCTACACATACGGTTATTGTATATATGATGAATAAAATTTTAAGCTATTTCGATTTTTTCATTAAATTTTACCAAAAATATACTTTACAATGTGCTACCTCGTACCAAGAACGATGTGCAATAAAAAATCTAAATCTTCAAATTTAAAATGACGTACACAATCACATTAATATTCAAATTTGATCTTAATGTTCTCGAATTGCCATCTATAGGACAATTGTATAGTAAGACTTTGACTTCCAATTTGGCTTGCATTCTAGTTATCACTATCAAGGTTACTTCCACCTAATCCCCTATGTTTGCAGTAACAATAAGAAACCAAGACTATTGAAGTTTTGACTTATATTACAAATATGTATAGGGTGTGAAGGTTTACAAACAAACCAGCACAAACCTTAGTTAAATAAATAACTTTCTAACAGTAACGACCCTTTAACTAACTAACTAACTACCAATACGACAATACTTGTCAAGCATTCTCATCCAATCCCTATCATATATCCATATATATCATATAACTACACTAAAAATCATTGCATTTTCTCTCTTGTTTAATTAAAAAATATTTTTTATACATTTATCATTATTCTTTCTCTCTCTTTGACTCACAACCACTTTTAGAAAATATTAAAATATTATACGGTATGACCAGTGAAACCCAAAATTTAACTTTCTCATATAATATTTTCTCTCTCCTCTACTCACACTCACTCATAACCATACCATATAATTTACATAACTACCTCACATAAATATAAGAAACTAGTTTATAAGCCCGTGTGATACACGGGGCTGGGTACAAATAATTATATAATTAAGACAAACCTTTTGTTCAAGTGAATGATTCGAACTCAATAAAGAAATTGAAGAAGACAAACAAATTGTTATATCATGAATTCATAAGTTAACGAATTGTGTTTTTATTTTAAACATGGAAGGCAAAGAAAATTAATTTTGCCTTGAAGATGGTTCATATATACATATAAAAGATTGAAGCTTTGCAATGCAAGGAATCAATTTTGAAAGCTCACCTTTTCATACAAAAACATTTACTGTAATATACATTTATCCAACTTTGTCATACATACAACCATTCATAGACACCAATAACTTTATTGTCGTCACATGAAGCTCGCTCTCATAACACCAAGATAATAGTTAATAAAAAAAATTAGAAGACACATTTGAGAAGATATAAAATGTTAAAACTCGGTAAGTTGATGGTGTATAGCAAAATTTGGTGGTGTTCAAATCATTTCTCATAAAAATTTTCTCATGCAAAATATAGTAAAATATTCTTTGACAAACAGAATGTCAGAAGGATAAGACGTAACTACTTTGCATCTCTAACATGTAAGTAGACAGAATAACTAAATTCCACTTATAGGTTGTTTTAAGTTTCCACTTATAAAAAAAGCTTCAAAAACTAATGAGAACCTTTAATCAACTATAAGATTCACCACTGAACTTTAGAACAGTCAACCAATGCCTTATTTTCAGCTAAAGGAAACTCCGATAGAATGATAACCACCACATCAGCTCCAAAGAGTCAATAATGTTTCTCTTACCTGGTGGCTACAAATTTATAATTAGTTCATGTTTATTTAAACTTAATATGTTTCACTTAGATACTCGATCCATATTAATCTTGGTCACAAAAATTCACATGATTAAATGTGACATGTGGAGCTCTGTAAACAACCAAATGAACACGATACAACGCGTGTTCCTGTTCGTTCAATTAACTTTAAACGAACACGAAAAGTTAATCGAACAAATATTTGTGCTCATATTTGTTTGTTTAAAAAGTGAACATGTTCATGTTCATTTATTGACATGTGGAGCCCTGTAAACAAACCAAATGAACACGAAATAGCGCATTTTCATGTTCGTTCAGTAATACAAGAATAGTTATCGAACAAATATTTGTGTTCATATTTGTTTGTTTAAAAAGTGAACATGTTTGTGTTCATTTATTGAACTTAAAACGGACAGGAAAGACAAATATTTGTGTTTATGTTTGTTCGTTTAAAAGTGAAAAGGTTCGTGTTTGTTTTATGTTCATTTATATACAACCTAAAAAACATAATCAAAGATAAATGAAGAAGACTGAACATTGAGACAAAAACTTACTTTTACTGCTGCAGAAAGTAATCTATGAGCCACAGCATTCATCCCATCTTCCCCTGTTACTATTTCCTGCAAGTGGAAAAGCAAGGGCATTTTGGTCATTCAAATTCACCAATGATTCAGCCCTGCTTACGGTGCGCACATATGATGTATATATGTGTGAACCCTCGGGTGGGCAAAAGTGAAATTGCACTAATTTTGACGTTATTTTACTAATCTCGTGAAAATAACGTTAAAAGTGACGGACGGTTAATCAGGCATCATGTAGTGGCGTTGATAGCTGAAAGATAAGGGTACATGCACCGATCAGCCGGTGTCCCGATGATTGAGTGCTATGTGCCTTATGTCCAAGGCTTGATGCAAAACTACTATCGAGCCGGGGGTCTCACCGGAAGCAGCCTCTCTATCCCTATGGGGTAGAGGTAAGGCTGCCTACATCTTACCCTCCTCAGACCCTACCATAGCTTTGCTATTGGTGGGATATACTGAGTACGATGATGATGATGATGAAATTCACCAATGATTCACATGACATTAAACCGAAGATCAAACATACCTGAAATACTTAAAAAGTCCATATATTTTACAATATTTCAATCATAATTCTTCTAAAAGAGTTCAAACAACATCACACGAAATGGTAATGCTCCCGAGCATAACTCGTCCATTCCTTGTTAAATCCCGCAAACCTCTTTTCCATGAACGTATGAGCCACAGAATTCATCCCATCTTCCCTGTTACTATTTCCTGCAAGTGGAAAAGCAAGGGCATTTTGGTCATTCAAATTCACCAATGATTCACATGACATTAATCCGAAGATCAAACATACCTGAAATACTTAAAAAGTCCATATATTTTACAATATTTCAATCATAATTCTTCTAAAAGAATTCAAACAACATCACAAGAAATGGTAATGTTCCCGAGCATAACTCGTCAATTCCTTGTTAAATCCCGCAAACCTCTTTTCCCTGAACGGGCTACACCATTGCAAAAACCCATCAGAAGGTGAATATGATGTTCTAGATGACAATAATGGATAGAGAATTCAAATATAAATTAATTCAATTTATTAGTACCTTCGTACTTTGCTACACCATTGCAAGTAGCATATAAGATATATACAATAATAACAAACATGGTAAATGGTCTCAACTACTCATATGTAAGTTGAGGTATTTGTTAGCATGCATCAAGGCTGAAGAAACGATTAGACATTAATAATATTTTGCAAATTGAGGTGCATGTTAGGGTCAATCTTCAACGCTTAAAATTAAAATGTATGGCTTTGTTAGAGATTTAGATGTAGATGATTGACCAAATTAAACAATGACAAAGTTATATTAGCTTGACCAAACTAAAATAATGATGACGCATTGACCAAACTAAAAATAATGTTTAAATGATCTCTTTGTAGCACTTGAACTATAGCCACACAAAAACATGATATCTGAGCTAAACATAAAATGGCAAAATATAATACATATTCAACAAAGATCAACCTATACAAAACACTCATAATAGCAACACAATCACAAATTTCACCTAATCTAATATATAACATTACATACCGAAGATGAAGCAGCGTTGACTAACTCAGATTCTGTTCCGAAAACACAAAATCGCTAAAACCATTAGAAAGAGAGGGGGTGAAAGCCCCAAAAAATTGATAGCCAAACACTCAACAAAATCGACAAAAACGGGAAGGTGAATACATGATTGCATGACCAATCAAAGAAAGGGTTCGATTGTTACCTTTCTTGAATGAAATTAATTCTACTTATAGTAAGCCTGAAAGGGTAAAAATTGTTTCATGTATTGGGTATAGGATTTGATAGTTGATTGGTGCAAAATATCGAAATATGGGTTTAATGTTTAAAATTTCTAACATTAACATCATCATAACTATATTTATACATGTTATAAATATAGAAATATGCATTAATGAATAAATAATTTGTCTGATGAAGAATAAATTCCAATAAGTTGTTTGTGCTCATGACAACCTCTGTAACCGGTCCATGCTTGGTTGCTACATGTTGCCCTTCGAACCCGCTCGGTAGGGTACTATTGCTTTGAGTCCTAGTTTAGTTGCTAGTCGATTGACCAAAGCCGAGCTCCCCATCAATGAAATTACCAAATCTTGTTTTGCATTTTAAAACAAAAATCAATGCATAATATAGGTCCCAATTTTTTTATAAAACAAAATACTACATACATGACTAAAACCTTAAAGTAGAATTCAAAACATTGATCTACATCACTAAATTAGTTTATAACAAACTCTTTTCATAACCGATTCAAAAAAAATTTCATAATCAAATCAAATCTCTTTTGGGAGTTAGTACATCTATTAGATGCACTATGCCTTGGTAAATTCTTTTTCATTCACCATACGAGTCATATGAAGTTATTACCCGTTATGATCATAAATATCAAATAAATAATCTCATTTCTCTCACAAATGGGCTACTAAATGTAAAATAAAGGATACAAAAACTCATATTAGTTTTACTCGCTATATGAATTATCCTAAACTTTCATGTATTCGTTGGTTTTTTCATAAAAAATTAGTTTGAGGCATTTCATCGAGCACCTTATGTGCATGTAATTTAAGACTTCTAATTTTACTGGTAAAAACAAAGGTTTAATCCTCCAAACTCATTTCTTTCAATCGAAGTAATATAAGTTTGTTCTCAAATTAAAAAGGTAACTAAATTCACATAAATCAACAATTTCACAAAAGCAAATCAAAAGACCTAAAGTAAACACATTTTTGTAATGAACAAAATAATCAAATCAAATTAACTACCAACCATGATGTGCTGCAATTGGAGAACAAAGCATGATCTAAATCAGCAGGGGGCGGGCGTGGGGATGAACGGTGTCGCGCGTGTATCGGAGAACAAATGAGGCAAATAGGAATCAGGTTCTTCAATATAATGCATGAGTTTACCTAGATTTTAAATCTGATATCTTATCTTCTTAATTCATCAATAAGATATTTATATACGTATTTTCAAAAGTCGGAACCTTATGCTAAAAACTAATCGCAAACAATCTCTCTTCCTAAACCCCTAAATCAAAGAGATATACCAAACACCAAAATAATGCATGGTCCTACTTGTTTTATCTCTTCCAAAACTCCATTCACCAGATGGGAGGCAAAATCACTATCAACCACTCATCAATTAGATCAACCTTGACAAAGAAACGACATGCATAGCCAACTATAGACATTTTGTTGCAACACAAAATGTAGATCAATAGTAGTTTACCTAAACAACAAAAAATCAAATAAGATATTTATCAACATGTGCTTGAGGGAGTGAATTTGTAACTGAAAGAAAGAAAAGGGGGTGGTTGTAAATATAAAGGTGTTAAACAATAAAAGGTTATGTCCATGTAAAGACATTGTGTTGTGTTGTGTTGTGTTGTGTGAGGAATGAATTAATTACCAAAAAACATGTAAACATAAACATTAAACACGACGCAATCCCAACCTTAAAACGTTTTCCATTGTAATTCTAATAGTATTCATCTTCATCTGCACTTTACTCTCTCTCTCTCTCTCTCATCACTACTACCACCACATCAATCTCAATTTCAACAAGATTCAATCCAAAATGCTGCCAACAACCCAGATTCCATCAAACTAAACCCAATATAATCATGCCGGAGAGATTATTACCATCATCAACTGAAGATAATGACACTGCTTTCGCCACAAAGAAGAAGAGATCGGAAGAAGAAGAAGAAGAAACAGAGCCCAAACCCTTGGTTTCCGTCGGCCGGAGTAAATCTCATCCCGCCGGCCGCCGTGTAGCTCCGACGACCACCGGAATCGTAACTGTTTCCTTTCCCGAAACCCTAGCTACAACCTCTGGCTCAGAAAGTGCTGAGAAACACCTCCAGAACGGAGATCTGTACATCGGAAGCTTCTCCGGCAACGTGCCGCACGGATCCGGTAAGTATTTATGGTCCGACGGGTGTATGTATGAGGGCGACTGGAGAAGAGGTAAAGCGTACGGTAAAGGTAAGTTTTCATGGCCTTCCGGTGCGACTTATGAAGGCGAGTTTAAGTCCGGCAGGATGGAGGGTTCCGGTACGTTCACCGGCGCCGCCGGTGACACTTATTTTGGGTCATGGCTGGCTGACCGGAAACACGGGTACGGTAAAAAACATTATAGTAACGGTGATTATTATGACGGCACGTGGCGACGGAATTTACAGGACGGTAACGGAAGGTATGTTTGGAAGAATGGTAATGAGTACGTTGGCGAGTGGAAGAACGGCGTTATTAACGGCAGAGGGGTTTTAATTTGGGCGAATGGTAATAGGTATGACGGGAATTGGGAAAACGGCGTTCCGGAAGGTCACGGCGTGTACACGTGGCCGGACGGCGGGTGTTACGTTGGTTGTTGGAGTAAAGAAAATTATTTTAATTTCAAAAACCCGTTTCAGCCTCAGCAGATTCTTAACGGAACGTTTTTTCCGTCGGGTGGGAAGGAGGAGGATACTTTAGGGTTTAGTCGAAAGCTTTCGGCGCCGCTTTTGGAGGATGGGTTTGTGGTTTCGGCTGCGAAGAAGCGGTCTTCGGTTGGATCGCGAGGGAGTTTGACGGAAAGGGGTTTTCCGAGGATTTGTATTTGGGAGTCGGATGGTGAGGCGGGTGATATTACTTGTGATATTCTGGATAATGTGGAAGCAGAGATGCTGTATCATGATGCTAAAGGGTTCGGGCGCGGTGATATTAGCAAGTTTAGGAGGAATCCGTGTTGTTTTAACGGTGGGGAGGTGAAGAAACCGGGTCAGATGATATCGAAAGGACATAAGAATTATGATTTGATGCTTAATCTTCAGTTGGGTATCAGGTAAAAACTTTAACCCATTGGAAAAGTTGTGAATTTGTTTCATTTTTTATTCATCGTGTATTTGGTTTTTGCAGGTATTCAGTTGGGAAACATGCTTCGGTAATAAGAGACTTAAAGACTACTGATTTTGACCCAAGAGAAAAGTTTTGGACTCGATTCCCACCCGAAGGATCAAAACTTACGCCACCTCATCAGTCAGCGGAGTTTCGGTGGAAAGATTATTGCCCGGTTGTCTTTAGGTATTGTTTTGAACTCATCTTGAATTTAACTTCAATGATTCCTTTTGAGAAATTGTAAATGGTTTTCAGACATTTGAGGGAATTGTTCCAAGTGGATCCTGCAGATTACATGTTAGCAGTTTGTGGGAACGATGCTCTTCGTGAGCTTTCTTCACCCGGGAAAAGTGGTAGCTTCTTTTACTTGACACAAGATGATCGGTTTATGATCAAAACTGTCAAAAAGTCGGAAGTTAAGGTAAAAATATCATCTTGATTGGTAGTTTTGCTATAATGTCACAGTCGATATATTATCATTTCAAACTAAAGTTGGGAAATATGCTTTTACAGGTTCTAATCAAAATGCTACGAAGTTATTGTCAGCATGTTAGCCGATACGAGAATTCTCTCGTCACCAAGTTTTTTGGTGTGCATTGTGTCAAACCCGTTGGCGGCATAAAGGTATCGTCACAATATTCTGTGGTTATCTGATTATTACATTGAAAACCATCATTTACAAGCCCTGCTTTATTAGATATGATGTCAAATAATCACATTCATTAATAATTTGTAACTATGTTGACTTGTTTTCATGTTTAGACTCGTTTTATTGTGATGGGCAATCTATTTTGTTCTGAGTATCGAATCCATAGAAGATTTGATCTTAAAGGATCATCACATGGGCGCACAACTGATAAACCCGAGGATGAAATTGATGAAACAACTACACTTAAAGATCTTGACCTCAACTATGTGTTTCGGCTTCAAGAAAACTGGTTCAAAGAACTAATAAAGTTAGTAAATTTATCTTCTTTTAGGGTTGTTTTAACTTCTAGCCTTTATTATCTGCTTATATGCTATGTTGGTTTTATGTGTTTACAGACAAATCAATCGAGATTGTGAGTTTCTTGAAGCTGTGAGGATAATGGATTATAGTCTTTTAGTTGGCATGCACTTTCGTGATGATAACACGGGTGACAAAATCGGATTATCCCCATTTCTGTTGCGTAATGGTAAGTCTCCTTAAATAGACTCATTTTAAATTTATGGTATTTATGCCCTCGTCTTACAACTTGCAATAAGATATGAGAGTTTTGAGCGTAACAAGAAAGAGAAGGAAAAATTGGTCATTTGTAGTGAAAGTGACGTGAAAGAGATGGTTAAAATGGTCATTTTTTGTGAAAGTAACGAGAAATAATGGGTAAAATGATCTTTTTCAATGAAAGTAACGAGAAAGAGAAGGGGAGGAATGGTCATTTTTAAATTGAAGTACCGAGATAGTGAAGGGTAAAATGATCATTTTTTATAAAAGTAACAAGAAAGAAAAGGTAAAACGGTCATTTTTAGTGAAAGTAACAAGAAAGAGAGGATTAAACGGTAACATCATATTTAGTTTTATTTGGAACACTCTTTCAGGAAAGAACGATTCATACCAAACAGAAAAGTTCATGCGCGGTTGTCGGTTTCTTGAAGCTGAGTTACAAGACATGGATCGCATTCTGGCTGGCCGGTATGTTTTCTTAAATTATAAGTTTTGGGCAATTTTTCATTGATTATCTGGTCTATTCAATGGGCATGTCTATTTAATTGGCTTATAATTATTATATTGCCATATTGGTTGAAATTTTTAATGGTCTTTAAGTTGACAGCCAATTTCTTTGAATGGTGCTTTGATCATGGTAGTTGGAAATAATTAATTTGAATTGATGTTTTGTTGGTTATTTGATGCTGTTCACCAGACAAGATTTGTTAGTGGGGTCGTTATTGTTGCCTTCTAATTGTCTTCGATTTTGACATTTTATTTCTTTTTGTATCAGGAAACCGTTAATCCGGCTGGGAGCGAACATGCCAGCACGAGCCGAGCAGATGGGTAGGCGAAGTGACTTTGACCAATATACCACCGGTGGATTCAACCATTTGACACCTTCAAGAAGCGGTGAAACATACGAGGTGGTTCTTTACTTTGGAATAATCGACATTTTACAAGATTATGATATTAGCAAGAAGCTTGAACATGCATACAAATCGCTACAAGCGGACCCCACATCTATCTCGGCTGTGGATCCAAAGCTTTATTCCAAACGGTTTCGTGATTTCATAGGGAGAATCTTTGTAGAAGACAGGTGAGCGGTTGGTTGATGAAGATTCAATCATAAACTCTTTGAATCGAGACATCGAGCGCGGGTCAAAGGTCAAACCGACGGTTCGTGTTGATTTTTGGCTGGTCAACAGGCTCGAGATGGGGGCGATGACGGGTTGTTTGTGTACATGTTGGGTGAGCAAGCATTGGATTATTATGTTTTTTTTGAACATTTTTTTTGGTAGCAAGGAGTATGTGAAGGAAGACATTAAAAAAACACAAAGGTTATAGGAATTAGGTGGTGTTTGGGAGGGAATAAGGGAAAATTGTACAGGGTGTTTGTTATAGAGTGAAATCAAAACATGGGGGATAGTTTGGTGTTAGTCTTGCAAGTTATGTGTATTGCAAGGACCCATTTGGTAAATATGTTTTAATTAAGTATGGGAGGAGGTTAGTTTAGTAATTTGGCAAGTAGTATATATAGTATGAAAGGAGGACCAGAAGTGGAGTGAGGTTGAATGACTTTTGCTTTTGTTTTGTTTTGGGAGGGGCCGACAAGGCTGCATCAAAAGCAGGGAAAGCAACCAAACAAAAAATTGAAATAATCTTGATACAGTGGCAAATTTACCATAGAGAACTTGATGGGACGAAAAAAAAATAATAATAAATCTTTCTACATCGCTTTTTATATGTTTACACCGGTTATCTACAATAGAGAACTTGAACCCTCGTCGCTTGAAGCCGTTCAAGAGAGACTTCACCTTATCTAGTAACATGGAACCATTGGTCTTTGGTTGTCGCATTTATATTCACTTTCATCATATTCTAAACATGTATGACTTTTATATTCTAGATTTTTAGTTTTTTAAATAAACCTAAAATTGTGCGTTTAATTATTTTTTAATTTAACCTTTCATAGAATAAGTGTATATATGGTTGACAATTTAGACATGAATACACGACATGAACCTACAGACTTTTATTGGTATCAGGTATGACTTTAACATGTTGTGTACTAAACAGGTAGAAACGAATCAACCTGTTAATTTCCGTGTCTTAACAGGTAAAATACATGTTTACCTGCTAAGGGGGAAGGTCATGTACATTTTTCATCTTAACATGAGAACGTAGAAAATAATACCAATTTATAAAAAAATGAGAACGTGAGAAACAATACCAACTACAATACCAATCTACACAAACAATGATTTATAATAACAAAGAAAAGAACCTAAAAATTACAACAAAAGAATCAAAATTAAGAACAAAATAATAACAGCAAATACCAACAAATATTTATAACAAAAGAAAACATCTAATAATAACAACAATATGTAAATAAGTAAATAGTTATAGCGTCTCATAATGAAAAATTAGCAAATACAAACAAAAAATAACAGCAAACACCTACAAAAATAAAGCTAATAATAACAGCAAATTGGTTCTCACCGTTTTCATGTTAAGAATAAAATGTATTTGATCATGTTTCTACCTGCTAAGTACCAATAAGTACATGATTAGATATATATATATATATATATATATATATATATATATATATATATATTCATATAATATGTGATATACCTTAAATAGTTAACCATAAATTTTTATACCAAACAATTGACCACGTCACACATCATTCCAATCCAACATCAAGTACAGGGCGCACAATCCCTTTTTTGATTCTCCCTCTCCGGGTCTCCGGTAGTCCAGTGGATCCCTTCACATCTCCGGTAGTTACAACCTTCGATCCCCTGGTATGTTAGTATAGTTGATAGCGTTGACCGTTAATATAGTTAGTTGACTGTTAATTATTAGTAGTTACACGTTAGTCTGTTAGTTTAGCCCTGGTTTCTCCTTGTATATATGTATGCTCCAGATCATAATGAAAGTAATGAATCTTCTCATATTTTGTTTTCTCAATCAAATCAAGATATACCTCTCCAAATCTCTTATTCTCCGGCAGTCTGGCCTCCTTTTAGTTGCAACGGCTCCACCAGACACCGAACGACCGAAAACTTCTCCGATTCTCCAGCAAGTTCGTGTCTTATCGTGTATATCTGGTACTAACATGTTCGTGTTCGGGTTTGGGATATAGGTACACGATAAGTTTTCGTGTCATGTACATGCATGCATGTTTCATGTTCGTGTCTTATAGTGTACGGATATACACGATATACCAGCCCTAAATGAATACATTCCTTCTTGAGTACATACAACTCTCACTATACCAGGAACCATACCTCTTTTTTTACAATGCCTCGTTCCTTGGGTAAAGGACAATGTTAAACTACGTCAAAACACAACTCTTAGCCTAATAAAGTTACTCGTATGTATATCAGGTCTAATGATAGAGTGCTATTACCATTTAAAAAACTTACTCATTGTATTGATTCATGAAGTAACTTTGAAAAAGGCCACGCCTAATATTTATTCTCTATTAATAATTGTGAATATTGGTAATAACTCCTTATAATTCATCTTCATGAATATTTAACCCATTTCAGCTGACAATAGTTTTGATTTAAGATTGTTCCCACATTTTGACCGACTATAGACATTTTAAAATAACCTAGTTATTCACTGTCTTAAACATGTTAATATAGAATACCCTTGTATTAATGTATATAATTATTCACCATATACCATATCAAATAGAATATTATTGCTTGTGTTTCAAATGTCAAAGTATTAATCCATCGTATCTTGCCTAGGGCTGTTCATGAACTTTTGATTATGGTACGAAACGCTTACAAAAAGTGTTTCGTTATAATAATTACTCTTATTGTTAATATCAAGAATTTTCTTTGGAACTATTGTATCCTCGAAGCTAATATGCTCTTGAAGAATCTCTATCTACTCAATATTCTAGGCATATATTATCATAAGTTTTTTTTTTCAAAAGTGTATTGTGTATTCCACTATGCTCCCACTAGTCCATTTGAAACATGAAACACATTATATCATCTTTGATTCTAACACGATACAAGACATTTTGATATCTGCCAGACCCAATATGGTAATTTTGAGATTACTTCACTTCAAATAAGTACAAAGAAAGTTACAATGGTTTTATATGTTTAATGACAGTAAAGAAGGCCTAGTACATTGGTAATTCGTTAGATTTCATATATATATCATGCGAATCGCTATGCAGGTGGAAGCAAAGGTGAAAATTCATAACATTTTTACATACAAAAATTGATGCAGCAAATCACTATGTGGGAAAGTAAAGATGGTGATATGGACTATAATATAAATTCAAACCTTTCACATGTAAAGTTCATTCAAATAAGTACATAGAAAGAATAAGGAGTACATTGAAAATTTTAATTTAAGCAATTCATATAAATCGCTATGCGGGATAGTAAAGATGGTGATGTATATGTAGAACAGTAAATAAGATGAGGTACACTAAAAATCCAAGCATTTAATATGTAGTACTCATGCAATAGATACAAGAGAGTAAAGATACCGATGCATGTGTAGTATCCGTATAGATCGAAGATGGTGATGCATGTGTAGTAGTAGTAGTAAAGACGATGGACTACATTGAAGATTCAAACATTTCACATGTAAAATAAAAGATATTGATGCGTGACTAGTAGTAACAAGAGTTGGCCAATTTGAAAATTCAAACGTTTCACATGTGAAATTCATTCAAATAGCTACGAAGGAAGGAAAGATGACGATGTACGTGTAGCAGTGATAAAAAAAAAAAAAAAAAAAGGTGTACTACATTGAAAAATGTAGACTTTCAACATGTGAAATGCAAGCACATAGCTACAAACGATGGTGTTGTATGTGTGGAAAGAATAAAGATGATGGGCCGATGGGGTACATTCAAAACTCAAACTCATATCTTGGTCAACACTTAGTTTTTTTAGTTTGATTCTCAAATGCGATAAGAGTTCATACCACCTTTTATTCGGTTAGCAAGTGCACCCGACTAAAGTTCTAGGACGAAAGTTGTTACACCCCGAAAATCTTAATTTAAGACAGCGGAAGACTTTGACCAAGTCATTCGGGTGGTGACATGCGCCGTTTCAGCCAATCACAATTAAGTATACATTTATAATGAAAGTTGAACTTTATTTGACTATCAGAGTTATTACACGATTTTTATTCAAATTACAAGTTCAACATAAACATTTTTCATTCAAACACACGTCACTATTTTTCCACGCTCTTCACGAAGCTTCAATACTTCACTTATTTACCTAAAAAGCATATTAAAATAATGGTCAACACGATGTGTTGGTGAGTTTCCCTTTATAATAAAATAGTCCATATCTCTACTATATATAAAGAGTGACTGAAAGACCTTTTAAATTTTAAGAAGTCCAATCAATTATGCACAATGTACAGTACACAATGCATAAATTTATAAGATTTTAGGGTTAACACATAATATTGATTCAAAAGTATTTACAAATATAGTCCTTTAATTTTTAATCACATTTTGTTAATATATATAATATTTTCACATTTACCCCTTATTCTAAATTAACTACCCCTACGACTTTTAAACGACCATAACTTTTTCCACATTAATATGTTTTTTTTTTAATACTCCATAAAAGCGAGCATTTTATGCTCTTTAATTTAAGTATGATATTGCTATATTTTTTTAATTTTAAAAACTTAACGTGTTATGTGATTACCGGTAAGGACCGGGAAACGGGCCCCCGTCGAGTGGGTTCGGGTCGTGGGTCAGAATGGTTATGAACAAAACACATGATACATAAAATTTAAATTTGGTTCAGGTCTGGTTGAGACCAGTTACGCGTGTACCGACACCAGATTACGCATGTAAAACTGTTGCGTGAAGCGTGTACTGACATCGGATACACGCTCGATGTCGCGATACACACACACTATTGTTGGGTTACACACATGTCGATGTGAGGTTAGATGCGTACTAATACCGGTTAAGCGTTTAATGTTGTGTTTACACGCATATCCAGCGACATCGCAGGGACACCTGATATAAAATACAAGAGAGATAAGAAAAAGTAAGAGTGTTGTTTTTAATAGTTTTACTACTTATAAATCACATAGTATAAGCTTATATATTCGTAAAATGATCGTTGTGACATTAAATATCACGTTCTTTCCATTTTATTTAAATTAGTTACACGTATCGACTTATTTTATTTAAATCACATAGTATAACCGACTTACCGTTGCGATGTACGTATTTTTGTCCACGTTTTGATAATTTTGCTCAATATCGACTTATCAATTATAATATACAAGTTTACTATGCATCAATGTACAAGTTGTGATGATTATGTAAAACACTTAATGCTTACGCTATAAATAAATATGTTTCATTCAATCTAGCGGTTAGGCTTTATCAATTTTTTTCCCCTCAAACCACCCTTCTTTGACCACATGATCATAATTTTCATTTTTTAAGTTGATCTTGAATGATATCTTAAATGATCATTTTAAGGCTTGTTACTAGATTTAACTATGTATTTATATGATAAGATTAAAACTTTGTCGTCGCCGCAACATCGTGCGGGCTTATATATATATATATAGGAATCGAAAACAACATCCATATAATTATCTATTGTCATTATATCCAATATCAATTCGTATGTAATCGTCACTACACCCTGAATTATATTGAAAACATCCTGTGTATAATGGCTTACCATTATTATAACACCAATCTGTGTATAACGATCTACCGTCATTACATCACCAAAAACAATAGGCATTTTACTTCTTAAACAGAATGTGTTGTTGTAGACGAGCAAAGAATACAACATTACGTATGACTATCATAGTTGATAACCTGAAATATACCAAACTCATAATATACCCACTTTTAACCCAACGCGATTGGAAGTGGGGGACGTCACCCCAATAGATCTACCCATATTTCTGTGCCCTTACTAATTCGGTTAACAATTATTTAGCCAACTAGACTCATCCCTCATTAAACACACTTTGTAAAATAAAATGTCTTTACAATATCAATGGGTTCCATATGAAATGAAAAATATGTTTTTCCCGCAAAACACAATTAAATATCAATTAAAACAATTCCAGTTAAAAACGAAGGAGTTCGATAGAGAAACTCACGGTTTATAGCTTTTCGTTCCAAAATCTCGTTTCCTAAATTAGTACACGTTTTTTTTAATAAAACCTTGGTTTTAGTTTTTATAACATCCTTTTAGTTTATTAAGCTTAATCTAGTGTTCACACAAGCACATAAGCAAACAAGTTCCTATTAAGTTAACGAGTACACATAGTTCGGTTTCCCATTAACTATTAAATAACTAAGTCAATTAATAAACAACTAAAATATATAAATATATTTTAAGTATCAGTTGCTGGAAAGTTTTAAGAAAATATTAATCTTTTATCTTTCATAATTCTTGTCAGTTTTGACGGTTTTATGTTTAAAAACGAACTATTTGGTTTTTCGTATAAAATGTAACTTTTAAATTATGAATAATACTTGTTACATATATATTAATCAAGTTTTAGAAGTTACTTTGCACAATATGTTATTTTTATTTAAGTTAATATTTTCTTAAAATAACAACTTTTTAACTTTTTCGTGTCGGTTTTCGCGACAAGAACCGTTTAAGACTAAGTTTTGTCATCTTGTCATTTTTCCATATATTAACTTATGTTATACATGAGTATTTTGCAATTTTAGGGGCTGTTCTAAAACAATCCCTAAGAGTTGTGTCGGTTTCGTTTAAAAAACTAATTTTTCGACCGTTAACGTTACCGACAAGTCAAATAAGTTGAACAAGTCTACACTAATCATCTTATGAACTAATCACACATATAATATCACATAATTCATCATAAATTCCAGTATTTATCAAATCATTTCACAAGACACGTTTAACCCAATTTTCAAGTTTCTAGTTCATATTCTAAGTTTATTAATAATGTATAATAATCAAGTTTTGTTATTTTTATATGAACAAATATCATATTAATACTTAAATGTCCAGGTTCGAATCATCATATCATTTATGTATAAGTTCAAGTAGTTCATTAACCAATCAAATTATGAATTTCCTAAGTGTTTAACTAATAAAGTTTCCTATTATATTAACTTTTAATTTTTGATAATTCTATCTAATTCAATCTTTCAAATTTGATTAAGTGTGGATCTAAGTTTATATCATTCAACTAGTTTGATAGGGTTTCATGCACCCTAAGTGTTCTATTCAAGTTTTGTTCTTTCAATTTATCATTCAACAAAGTTTTTATTTCTAGTAAATTGTTGTCCATTTAATTCATGTGTTAACTAATCCATGCTTCTAATAATACACCCTATCTTAGTTTAAAGTTGTAGTTCATCACATATTGAACACATTCATATCAAGTATTCACACCATAATCAACAATTTAACTTTTCACCAATTAAAGTTTCCCTATTTAGCAACTTTAACAATCTTTGTTAATCTTCAAGTACCAACTACCAATTCTAGCATATCTCCTATCTTATTTTCAATTAGATTATTCCATATCATTTCTTGATTCAACAATCCATCCAAAATTCCTAATTAATCCAAAACCCGAAAATCTCCAATTTTTCAATTATGAACAAGTTCTTGTTTTGTTCATCTCTAACAACAATTTTCCAATAATTCAAGTCCTTACTAACAAGCTAATGATCAATAATCAATTAAAATTTCATTCTAACAACAAACCCTAACATCAAGTTCCTTCAAACAATCAAGAGATTCAACAATACTTAATATCAAACTTAGCAATCAATGTATGAATCTTATGATGAACATATGCATGTGTAAATGGGTTTGATCTTCCCTCTTACACATACATATATACATACGGTCCACACATACATACATCACCATCCATATTTTCAAATTTTCAAGCTTCAATCAAACTCAAGAAAATCTAATCTTATGCATCTAGTAATCAACCTTAATTTAAAACTTACTTGTTGTTCTTGATTATTTGAAATATGAGAATGGTGGTGTTATGGGTGTGATGATAATGTTCTTCCTTCTTAATCTCTTCCTAGTTTTCTTGATTTAAACCTCCATGATTTCTTGATTATGATTATGTATGTGTGTGTTTAATATTTGAATTTTAAATGTGTGTATGTGTGTGTTTGTGCTATATGATATAGAGAGAAAGAAAGAGATGGTGCAGTGAGGTGTATGGTATAGATTGACAAGCGGGTGATTAAGATTAGGCCAACACATGAGGGTAATGATTAGGGTAATCATTATGGGGTTTTGTTGTTGGATTTAGATTGGATGAGAAGGGAGGTGAGGGGGTGAGGTGTTGGGGTGATGTGTCGGCTAGGGAGAAAGTGGTGGGGAAAAATGTGGGTTTTTAAACAATGTCTTAAGTTTCCAGTTTAACGTCTAACGAACTTTAGCTAATCAAACGAATCTCGTTTCTAATAATTTTTGTCAGGTTTTATCCGATATTGAATTCCAGTTAATACAAGCCTAAGAAACTAATTTTTTGAAAAACTTGGTGTCGAGTCCTTACGGTGTACTCTACTGGCTTTCGAACACTTATTTTCTAGTTTTCGCGATTCGAACCTTTTAAAATTAAGTTTATATACTATATCTAATATCCTAATATAAATTTAATTTTTTGAGGCCATTTAGACACGTTTAGAATTTTATCCGTTTCCAAGTCGTCACCCGAGGTCATTTTGCGTAGTGTTCGCTAGCCGACAAATTGGACTTTTTCAAACTTAATAAAATATATATCAAATATTTTTGGAGTTTCTGGACTAAAATAATATCACTTATTATATTATTTTATTTATGTAAACATAATTATATTAGTCGCGGTTTAAGCTAATTTTAGCCGGGTGTCACGGAATTCACCAAAATTTTATGGGTCGCCATATTTAGGGATGAGATTGATAAATGAGGACCCGGTGATCCACATCCCTTGCTGAGTGCCAGTCGAGTGAAAGCAAACCAAAATATCAAAGATATCGTTTCGGAGTATCTCCAAATAATGCTCAATGAATGAAAAGTTGAAACCATCCAGACTAAGTTCTCGATAGTCAATACCACACCCTACACAAGATCAAGTTTAATTCCTCAATTTTTTATTAAAGAACTTAAAATTATACAAGTGGGGAAGATATTTAGGTTACTCTTCGGATGTATATTGAGGTGATTAAGAGAGATAACGTGAAATTTGTGTACCAATGAAAACCTACAAGAATATAAATGTCAAATGTACAATCCTTGTGAGTTGTTAGCCATAATGCACCACTACAAAATTGAGATTAAAAAAAAAGCCAAAAGAATCATTACACGAATAACAAACTAATAAAGAAAAAAATGGGCAAAGATCATGATTAAGGCCGACGTAAAGAGGAGATAAATGAATGATATGTTGAGTGTGGAAAAGAGGATCAACGATGATCTCCATTATAGAGAGGCAGTCAAGAGCATTTCTTGTTTATTTGAAAATAACATTAACGTAAGACTATGTGGGGACTGAGGGGTGAAAATGTGATAAGCGAATTCGCTATGTAGGTGACATGTAGACAGTGAAGGTTCCACATTTCACTGTCGTGATGCTTCACGTGCCATCCAATAAAAACGTCATTTTCATTGTTTCATTATACACATCTTTAATCTTAACTATTAGATAAAAGTACCTATATTTTTTCTAGGATCTTCCAAACAAGAATTTTGTAATGTATATGTAAAAAGATTAAGAAAACTTAATTCAAAGAGTCTGCTACAATATATTTAAAAATTAAAATTGTCAACAAACCGCATTTTGATTTCTTTAAAAATTATTAGACAAAGCTACTATTTTTAGATATGTGTTTTCGGTGATAATCATAATAGTATCACGTTTCCAGATAGGTATATTGCCCAAAGAGATTGGTAGTTGGTGTTGGAAAGTGGGACGTGACAGCACGTATGATATATCTAGGTAGGTGGGTTTGGGTAGACGAGAAGGGGCAAAAGTGTAATTAACCAGAAAACAGGGTGGCTGCCTTTGCCTATTTACAACTTTGTTGACCAAAAGTTGACCTGTGTTTTCTTGTTACACTGACACAGATCCGAGTCATCTGAAACCCCTAAATTGGTCTTGTCATTTTTTTTTCTTACGAATTTAGTTGATTTTCAGAAAAACGAGTGACGGTGTAGCCTGTTACCTGTTCGTATTCTATTTCGATGTAGATCCATTATTATGCAAGTGTGTGATATATATATGTAGAATAATGAAAACCCCGTAAGATGTAATTTATTATTGATCAACTATATATAGGAGTACAATTAAGATAAATACAAGGAAACCAAATCAAATACAATCTCCTAACTATGGTAACACTATATTACTAAAACTCTAATAATATATTCTATATATTCTCTAATATTCCCCCGCAGTCAGAGCGGTAGGAAATCGGACGCTCAGACTGGAGGGTAAAGCTTGTGAAGATACATGATCGGATGTCACGTAGAGTAGGAACTCGATCAGATATAAGATCTAAGAAGATCACTGGTGGCATGACCGTGGTCAGGCGACTAATCATGATGACATGAGCTTCGACTGCGATGGCAGGAGCTATGATTGAGTCGGCCGAAGCAACAACTTGATGGCAAAGAAAAAAAATTATATATTCCGAAGAATAAATTAGAAAAGAAAATAAAAAAAACTTTTTTTTCCAAAGAAAAAACTAAAACTAAATAAAATATAAATAAAAATTTTCATTTGGTAAAACCAAAAATAAAACACAAAACTTCAAGTTAAAAAAAAAAACAATCGATAGATTGGAGATGAGGGTTGGAACTCTTTTATTTTAAATCAAATTACGTAAAACGAGGAAGGCAAGAATTGCCATACCAAAACAAAGAAAATAGACAGAAAAAAAAATCAAAGAAATATTAAAATAAAACTAAGAATAGACCGTAGTTGACCCAAAAATATATAATAAAAAAATTAAGTTTTTTTATCATGAAATCTAAGAGTAAACCGTAGAAAACTAAGAACTACGGTAACTGTTTTTGCTCGGAATTGAATGGGAAGAAAACCGGCGGCAGCGGTGTCGTTTACTATGGCCCGTCGGCGCGTAAATCTGAGATAGAACACCAACCAGAAAGTAATATATTATATATGTACAAACGTCCCTGGGGCAGGACAAGAACAAGAAGAAGAAGAAAAAGAAACAGGCTAGAACCATAAGGCTTTGATACCATGTAGAATAATGAAAACCCCGTAAGGTGTAATTTATTATTGATCAACTATATATAGGAGTACAATTGAGATAAATACAAGAAAACCAAATCAAATACAATCTCCTAATTATGGTAACACTATATTACTAAAACTCTAATAATATATTCTATATATTCTCTAATAATATAATTAGTAAAAAAATTATATTAAATGAGTCAACTATTCATTATATAATATAACATTTCTTGATCACATCAATTTGACGACCAGTAGAAGAGGGGAATCAAAATACGGCCATATCTAATCTTGCCAAAACGTCAATCTAACCCACATCTACTTGAAATCGTGTCATGTTTCGAGTTAACTTGTTTAATATTCATTAACAAATATAAATAATATCTCGAGACTAAATAATGATATAATTACTCAAAGTCCAAATAAACTTTTTACACAATTGATTTTTGTAATAGCTTTTGTTCTTTACCTTTAATTCGCTATTAACGAAATCAAGTTGGTATGCATAACTTGAAAGCAGAGGAATCAAAACAAATTTTGAATTACGATTTTAATTATTTAAACAAAATGAGAAACAACCAATCAGAAACTTGAAGAGTCTAAATATTACAGTTACTATGGTAATAAGAAACGGAGAAGCTAAATAATCAGAAGTCAGAACCATTATGAGGATAAAATATTTGGCCAGTCTTAATCCAAAAGAATTATTGACACCTTAATATCTCTATTGTTTTTCTTATGAGTACCACATGTTAAAAATCTTGTCATTTCCATAAAACCCAACAAGCAGTGATAAAGATTGCCTGAGTCACCATGATATTTGCTTTGATAACCATTAACCAACTCCCCAATTGAGGATATAAGATGTTGGCAACCTTAGCCAAGTGAGGATATGTAAACAAAACAGTTTACTTAATTTCAATCCGTCTTTTGGCGTTTGTCCC